>NW_022990115.1:0-38462 GCF_902827175.1 Gymnodraco acuticeps | reverse complement strand
TCTCCTCTTCATCTTCCCCTATCTCCTCTTCATCTTTCAATCTCCTCTTCTTCCTTCTATCTCCTATTCATCTTCCTCTATCTCCTCTTCATCTTCCTCTATCTCCTCTTCATCTTCCTCTATCTCCTCTTCATCTTCCTCTATCTCCTCTTCATCTGGTTCAAAAATGTGTCCAGAGCCCCTCGTACAGAACATCGCCTAATCGTCGCCTGCTCTTTGTGTCAATGAGTCAAATGTGAGCAAGGCACAGATATAACTGCTTGAGAGCCGGTGAGGGAGGCGCAGTTAGCGCGAGAAGGTGAGAGGTTTGTGTTTCTCGAGGGGCACAGAGCTCGGACCTGTGAGAAGGTATGATACATTGAATCATACAGCGAGAGAAAGGGAGAAGTTCCCGTAATGTGTGTGTGTGTGTGTGTGTGTGTGTGTGTGTGTGTGTGTGTGTGTGTGTGTGTGTGTGTGTGTGTGTGTGTGTGTGTGTGGTGTGTGTGTGTGGTGTGTGTGTGTGTGTGTGTGTGTGTGTGTGTGTGTGTGTGTGTGTGGTGTGTGTGTGTGTGTGTGTGTGTGTGTGTGTGTGTGTGTGTGTGTGTGTGTGTGTGTGTGTTTTCCATCTGCAGGATTAACATAATACACTCAAACCCATTCATTTTCTATGGCGATCTGACCGAAAACATCAAGGGTGTTTCCCTGTTGAGTAAACCCAAGTGGGGATCATCACGTGTCCGGAGGCCTCGTGTGGAGGATAATAAGGTTTTGAGGCAATCGGATGAAAAACACAATATTTATGATTAAAATAAAAGTCATTCGGTCACTTTTGACCCGAAACGCAAGAGAAGGGTTAAGAGAGGTCACAGTGCAGATGTTTCTAAATAGTAGATAAATGCAGGTAAGAGCAATGATTACAAGTTAAAAATGAATATGTATTGTCAAATTAAGATTTTAGAAATTCATTTTAAATTCATTTTGATTAAATTAAAGTTTTTGCAGGAAGAAAGGCATTTTTAAAAAAGCAAAAAAACACACTTATTCTAGTATGTTCTGTATTGAACCGTGAGTATGTTTAACCCCTCAAGAAGAGGGAATTAGTGTAAAATAAATAACCAACTTAGTTACATTATTAATTTCAACTTCAAGTTAGGGTTAATGATTATTAAATGTCTGATATATTACCTAGAATCTTTTATATTAAAAGAAATATAAATTAAGTGAAATTCAAAAGATCCTGGTCGCAGCGTTCCTTCAATAGCAGCTCTTTAGTTTAACATGTATGCAAGATAAGGACTTTTAGCAGAAGTACATTCACTCAAGTACTGTACCTACGTACACTTTTGAGGTACTTTTTGCTCCTTTGTACTTCTACTCCACTTCATGTATTTAATACCTTAAGTTACTTTACAGATGCGGATGAATGATGTGAAATATAATCAAGTCTTAAAGGGGACCTATCATGCAAAACGCACTTTGTGATGTCTTTCATACATCAACATGTGTCCCCGGTGTGTCGGGGAACTCACGCATCGTCAGGAAATAAAACCCTCTCTCTTTTCCTCCGTACCCAAATCTCTAAAAACGGGGAACAACGGAGCTGATCCAGATTTGCGTCCGATATGACGTAATATCTGCAATGTGGACCCACAGAAAATTGCTATCAGAAACAATGCCTGACGTGTTTTGGACGTAATCTCGTCTTTGTTCACATTAGCAAGCCTCGCTAACACTCAGAGCTAACCTGTACTGGAGCCATACTTGCCAACCATCCTGATTTTCGCGGGAGACTCCCGATTTCATTGCCCTCTCCCGGTTTCCTCCCGGGGTCATATTTCTCCCAATTTCTGACAAAATCAGATTTACTCACGACTGTTTCCACTCTGACTTTAATACAGCTACACCATTGTTTGGTTTCCATGGTAGCGCGTCTCTTTAATAGCGCGTCTCTTTAGTAGCGCGCGCAACTGAAAGTCTGAGAGGGCGAGGAAGATAGTCACAGAAAACTGAATCGACAACTCAACCCTCTGCTCACTCCTTCTAAAAAAGAAGATGGAAGAAGTGCAAGAAAAGCGTTTAAATCAACATATTTTCATTTTGATATATCCTGCTGTCTTCAAACCTAAGCATTATGAAGCAGATGTTTGTAACACTTTGTCAAGGGTTAATAATTGTATTCAAATATTATTAAAATCATTTTTTTTCAATGGTTAATTTATCTCTCAAATGCATAATAATATAATAGTGTTACTAATAATTATCTAACATCAATAATTATCATTCCATTGTTTGCTAAAATAACTTAAATCGACAACATTTATTATCTGTGGTTGTCAGAAAGTGGTCCAACACTGAACTAAAGTTAACCCTCCAATGTGTGACGCGCACACACACACACGCACACACACACACACACACACACACACACACACACACACACACACACACACACACACACACACACACACACACACACACACACACACACACACACACACACACACACACACACACACAGACAGCCGTCAGTCAGAGGTCAGGCCCTCTCACAGGTGTTAGTGAATCCTCACCTCTATCTATAGACTTCACACCTGAAACTCCTGCAGACAGTCTGTCCCTGAACGCAGCAGACAGTATGTCCCTGAACGCAGCAGACAGTCTGTCCCTGAACGCAGCAGCACACAGTCTGTCCCTGAACGCAGCAGACAGTATGTCCCTGAACGCAGCAGCACACAGTCTGTCCCTGAACGCAGCAGACAGTCTGTCCCTGAACGCAGCAGACAGTATGTCCCTGAACGCAGCAGACAGTCTGTCCCTGAACGCAGCATACAGTCTGTCCCTGAACGCAGCACACAGTATGTCCCTGAACGCAGCACACAGTCTGTCCCTGAACGCAGCAGACAGTCTGTCCCTGAACGCAGCACATAGTCTGTCCCTGAACGCAGCAGACAGTCTGTCCCTGAACGCAGCAGACAGTATGTCCCTGAACGCAGCAGACAGTCTGTCCCTGAACGCAGCATACAGTCTGTCCCTGAACGCAGCACACAGTATGTCCCTGAACGCAGCACACAGTCTGTCCCTGAACGCAGCAGACAGTCTGTCCCTGAACGCAGCACACAGTATGTCCCTGAACGCAGCACACAGTCTGTTCCTGAACGCAGCACACAGTCTGTCCCTGAACGCAGCAGACAGTCTGTCCCTGAACGCAGCAGACAGTCTGTCCCTGTACGCAGCAGACAGTCTGTCCCTGAACGCAGCACACAGTCTGTCCCTGAACGCAGCACACAGTCTGTCCCTGTACGCAGCAGACAGTCTGTCCCTGAACGCAAGCAGACAGTCTGTCCCTGAACGCAGCAGCAGACAGTCTGTCCCTGAACGCAGCAGACAGTCTGTCCCTGAACGCAGCAGCAGACAGTCTGTCCCTGAACGCAGCATACAGTCTGTCCCTGTACGCAGCAGACAGTCTGTCCCTGAAACGCAGCAGACAGTCTGTCCCTGAACGCAGCACACAGTCTGTCCCTGAACGCAGCAGACAGTCTGTCCCTGAACGCAGCAGACAGTCTGTCCCTGAACGCAGCACACAGTCTGTCCCTGAACGCAGCAGACAGTCTGTCCCTGAACGCAGCAGACAGTCTGTCCCTGAACGCAGCAGACAGTCTGTCCCTGAACGCAGCAGACAGTCGGTCCCTGAACGCAGCAGACAGTCTGGCCCTGAACGCAGCAGACAGTATGTCCCTGAACGCAGCATACAGTCTGTCCCTGAACGCAGCACACAGTCTGTCCCTGAACGCAGCATACAGTCTGTCCCTGAACGCAGCACACAGTCTGTCCCTGAACGCAGCAGACAGTCGGTCCCTGTACGCAGCAGACAGTCTGTCCCTGAACGCAGCATACAGTCTGTCCCTGAACGCAGCACACAGTCTGTCCCTGAACGCAGCATACAGTCTGTCCCTGAACGCAGCATACAGTCTGTCCCTGAACGCAGCACACAGTCTGTCCCTGAACGCAGCAGACAGTCTGTCCCTGAACGCAGCACATAGTCTGTCCCTGAACGCAGCATACAGTCTGTCCCTGAACGCAGCATACAGTCTGTCCCTGAACGCAGCAGACAGTCTGTCCCTGAACGCAGCACACAGTCTGTCCCTGAACGCAGCAGACAGTCTGTCCCTGTACGCAGCAGACAGTCTGTCCCTGAACGCAGCACACAGTATGTCCCTGAACGCAAGCAGACAGTCTGTCCCTGAACGCAGCACACAGTCTGTCCCTGAACGCAGCAGACAGTCTGTCCCTGTACGCAGCAGACAGTCTGTCCCTGAACGCAGCAGACAGTCTGTCCCTGAACGCAGCAGACAGGTCTGTCCCTGAACGCAGCATACAGTCTGTCCCTGAACGCAGCACACAGTATGTCCCTGAACGCAGCAGACAGTCTGTCCCTGAACGCAGCACACAGTCTGTCCCTGAACGCAGCAGACAGTCTGTCCCTGAACGCAGCAGACAGTCTGTCCCTGTACGCAGCAGACAGTCTGTCCCTGAACGCAGCACACAGTCTGTCCCTGAACGCAGCAGACAGTCTGTCCCTGAACGCAGCACACAGTCTGTCCCTGAACGCAGCAGACAGTCTGTCCCTGAACGCAGCACACAGTCTGTCCCTGAACGCAGCACACAGTCTGTCCCTGAACGCAGCAGACAGTCTGTCCCTGAACGCAGCAGACAGTCTGTCCCTGAACGCAGCAGACAGTCTGTCCCTGAACGCAGCAGACAGTCTGTTGCTGAACGCAGCAGACAGTCTGTCCCTGAACGCAGCAGACAGTCTGTCCCCTGAACGCAGCACACAGTCTGTCCCTGAACGCAGCAGACAGTCTGTCCCTGAACGCAGCATACAGTCTGTCCCTGAACGCAGCAGACAGTCTGTCCCTGAACGCAGCATACAGTCTGTCCCTGAACGCAGCACACAGTCTGTCCCTGAACGCAGCAGACAGTCTGTCCCTGAACGCAGCAGACAGTCTGTCCCTGAACGCAGCAGACAGTCTGTCCCTGAACGCAGCAGACAGTCTGTCCCTGAACGCAGCAGACAGTCTGTCCCTGTACGCAGCAGACAGTCTGTCCCTGTACGCAGCAGACAGTCTGTCCCTGAACGCAGCAGACAGTCTGTCCCTGAACGCAGCAGACAGTCTGTCCCTGAACGCAGCACACAGTCTGTCCCTGAACGCAGCAGACAGTCTGTCCCTGAACGCAGCAGACAGTCTGTCCCTGAACGCAGCATACAGTCTGTCCCTGAACGCAGCACACAGTCTGTCCCTGAACGCAGCACACAGTCTGTCCCTGTACGCAGCAGACAGTCTGTCCCTGTACGCAGCAGACAGTCTGTCCCTGAACGCAGCAGACAGTCTTCCCTGAACGCAGCAGACAGTCTGTCCCTGAACGCAGCACACAGTCTGTCCCTGAACGCAGCAGACAGTCTGTCCCTGAACGCAGCAGCAGACAGTCTGTCCCTGAACGCAGCACACAGTCTGTCCCTGAACGCAGCACACAGTCTGTCCCTGAACGCAGCACACAGTCTGTCCCTGAACGCAGCAGACAGTCTGTCCCTGAACGCAGCACACAGTCTGTCCCTGAACGCAGCACACAGTCTGTCCCTGAACGCAGCACACAGTCTGTCCCTGAACGCAGCAGACAGTCTGTCCCTGAACGCAGCAGACAGTCTGTCCCTGAACGCAGCAGACAGTCTGTTCCTGAACGCAGCACACAGTCTGTCCCTGAACGCAGCAGACAGTCTGTCCCTGAACGCAGCAGACAGTCTGTCCCTGAACGCAGCAGACAGTCTGTCCCTGAACGCAGCACACAGTCTGTCCCTGTACGCAGCAGACAGTCTGTCCCTGAACGCAGCACACAGTCTGTCCCTGAACGCAGCATACAGTCTGTCCCTGAACGCAGCACACAGTCTGTCCCTGAACGCAGCATACAGTCTGTCCCTGAACGCAGCAGCAGACAGTCTGTCCCTGAACGCAGCACACAGTCTGTTCCTGAACGCAGCATACAGTCTGTCCCTGAACGCAGCAGACAGTCTGTCCCTGAACGCAGCACACAGTCTGTCCCTGAACGCAGCATACAGTCTGTCCCTGAACGCAGCAGGACAGTCTGTTCCTGAACGCAGCAGACAGTCTGTCCCTGAACGCAGCAGACAGTCTGTCCCTGAACGCAGCAGACAGTCTGTTCCTGAACGCAGCAGACAGTCTGTCCCTGAACGCAGCACACAGTCTGTCCCTGAACGCAGCAGACAGTCTGTCCCTGAACGCAGCACACAGTCTGTCCCTGAACGCAGATACAGTCTGTCCCTGAACGCAGCACACAGTCTGTCCCTGAACGCAGCACACAGTCTGTCCCTGAACGCAGCACACAGTCTGTCCCTGTACGCAGCAGACAGTCTGTCCCTGAAGCAGCAGACCAGTCTGTCCCTGAACGCAGCAGACAGTCTGTCCCTGAACGCAGCAGACAGTCTGTCCCTGAACGCAGCAGACAGTCTGTCCCTGAACGCAGCAGACAGTCTGTCCCTGAACGCAGCAGACAGTCTGTCCCTGAACGCAGCAGACAGTCTGTCCCTGAACGCAGCAGACAGTCTGTCCCTGACGCAGCAGACAGTATGTCCCTGAACGCAGCAGACAGTCTGTCCCTGAACGCAGCAGACAGTCTGTCCCTGAACGCAGCAGACAGTATGTCCCTGAACGCAGCAGACAGTCTGTCCCTGAACGCAGCAGACAGTCTGTCCCTGAACGCATCAGACAGTCTGTCCCTGTACGCAGCATACAGTCTGTCCCTGAACGCAGCAGACAGTCTGTCCCTGAACGCAGCAGACAGTCTGTCCCTGAACGCAGCAGACGTCTGTCCCTGAACGCAGCAGACAGTCTGTCCCTGAACGCAGCAGACAGTCTGTCCCTGAACGCAGCAGACAGTCTGTCCCTGAACGCAGCACACAGTCTGTCCCTGTACGCAGCAGACAGTATGTCCCTGAACGCAGCAGACAGTCTGTCCCTGAACGCAGCAGACAGTATGTCCCTGAACGCAGCAGACAGTCTGTCCCTGAACGCAGCATACAGTCTGTCCCTGAACGCAGCACACAGTATGTCCCTGAACGCAGCACACAGTCTGTCCCTGAACGCAGCAGACAGTCTGTCCCTGAACGCAGCAGACAGTATGTCCCTGAACGCAGCAGACAGTCTGTCCCTGAACGCAGCATACAGTCTGTCCCTGAACGCAGCACACAGTATGTCCCTGAACGCAGCACACAGTCTGTCCCTGAACGCAGCAGACAGTCTGTCCCTGAACGCAGCACACAGTATGTCCCTGAACGCAGCACACAGTCTGTCCCTGAACGCAGCAGACAGTCTGTCCCTGAACGCAGCATACAGTCTGTCCCTGAACGCAGCAGACAGTCTGTCCCTGTACGCAGCAGACAGTCTGTCCCTGAACGCAGCACACAGTCTGTCCCTGTACGCAGCAGACAGTCTGTCCCTGAACGCAGCAGACAGTCTGTCCCTGAACGCAGCAGCAGACAGTCTGTCCCTGAACGCAGCAGACAGTCTGTCCCTGAACGCAGCAGCAGACAGTCTGTCCCTGAACGCAGCATACAGTCTGTCCCTGTACGCAGCAGACAGTCTGTCCCTGAACGCAGCAGACAGTCTGTCCCTGAACGCAGCACACAGTCTGTCCCTGAACGCAGCAGACAGTCTGTCCCTGAACGCAGCAGACAGTCTGTCCCTGAACGCAGCACACAGTCTGTCCCTGAACGCAGCAGACAGTCTGTCCCTGAACGCAGCAGACAGTCTGTCCCTGAACGCAGCAGACAGTCTGTCCCTGAACGCAGCAGACAGTCGGTCCCTGAACGCAGCAGACAGTCTGGCCCTGAACGCAGCAGACAGTATGTCCCTGAACGCAGCATACAGTCTGTCCCTGAACGCAGCACACAGTCTGTCCCTGAACGCAGCATACAGTCTGTCCCTGAACGCAGCACACAGTCTGTCCCTGAACGCAGCAGACAGTCGGTCCCTGTACGCAGCAGACAGTCTGTCCCTGAACGCAGCATACAGTCTGTCCCTGAACGCAGCACACAGTCTGTCCCTGAACGCAGCACACAGTCTGTCCCTGAACGCAGCATACAGTCTGTCCCTGAACGCAGCACACAGTCTGTCCCTGAACGCAGCAGACAGTCTGTCCCTGAACGCAGCACATAGTCTGTCCCTGAACGCAGCATACAGTCTGTCCCTGAACGCAGCATACAGTCTGTCCCTGAACGCAGCAGACAGTCTGTCCCTGAACGCAGCACACAGTCTGTCCCTGAACGCAGCAGACAGTCTGTCCCTGTACGCAGCAGACAGTCTGTCCCTGAACGCAGCACACAGTATGTCCCTGAACGCAGCAGACAGTCTGTCCCTGAACGCAGCACACAGTCTGTCCCTGAACGCAGCAGACAGTCTGTCCCTGTACGCAGCAGACAGTCTGTCCCTGAACGCAGCAGACAGTCTGTCCCTGAACGCAGCAGACAGTCTGTCCCTGAACGCAGCATACAGTCTGTCCCTGAACGCAGCACACAGTATGTCCCTGAACGCAGCAGACAGTCTGTCCCTGAACGCAGCACACAGTCTGTCCCTGAACGCAGCACACAGTCTGTCCCTGAACGCAGCAGACAGTCTGTCCCTGTACGCAGCAGACAGTCTGTCCCTGAACGCAGCACACAGTCTGTCCCTGAACGCAGCAGACAGTCTGTCCCTGAACGCAGCACACAGTCTGTCCCTGAACGCAGCAGACAGTCTGTCCCTGAACGCAGCACACAGTCTGTCCCTGAACGCAGCACACAGTCTGTCCCTGAACGCAGCAGACAGTCTGTCCCTGAACGCAGCAGACAGTCTGTCCCTGAACGCAGCAGACAGTCTGTCCCTGAACGCAGCAGACAGTCTGTCCCTGAACGCAGCAGACAGTCTGTTGCTGAACGCAGCAGACAGTCTGTCCCTGAACGCAGCAGACAGTCTGTCCCTGAACGCAGCACACAGTCTGTCCCTGAACGCAGCAGACAGTATGTCCCTGAACGCAGCAGACAGTCTGTCCCTGAACGCAGCAGACAGTCTGTCCCTGAACGCAGCAGACAGTCTGTCCCTGAACGCAGCATACAGTCTGTCCCTGAACGCAGCACACAGTCTGTCCCTGTACGCAGCAGACAGTCTGTCCCTGAACGCAGCAGACAGTCTGTCCCTGAACGCAGCAGACAGTCTGTCCCTGAACGCAGCACACAGTCTGTCCCTGAACGCAGCAGACAGTCTGTCCCTGAACGCAGCAGCAGACAGTCTGTCCCTGAACGCAGCACACAGTCTGTCCCTGAACGCAGCACACAGTCTGTCCCTGAACGCAGCACACAGTCTGTCCCTGAACGCAGCAGACAGTCTGTCCCTGAACGCAGCACACAGTCTGTCCCTGAACGCAGCACACAGTCTGTCCCTGAACGCAGCACACAGTCTGTCCCTGAACGCAGCACACAGTCTGTCCCTGAACGCAGCACACAGTCTGTCCCTGAACGCAGCAGACAGTCTGTCCCTGAACGCAGCAGACAGTCTGTCCCTGAACGCAGCAGACAGTCTGTTCCTGAACGCAGCACACAGTCTGTCCCTGAACGCAGCAGACAGTCTGTCCCTGAACGCAGCAGACAGTCTGTCCCTGAACGCAGCAGACAGTCTGTCCCTGAACGCAGCACACAGTCTGTCCCTGTACGCAGCAGACAGTCTGTCCCTGAACGCAGCACACAGTCTGTCCCTGAACGCAGCATACAGTCTGTCCCTGAACGCAGCACACAGTCTGTCCCTGAACGCAGCAGACAGTCTGTCCCTGAACGCAGCACACAGTCTGTCCCTGAACGCAGCAGACAGTCTGTCCCTGAACGCAGCACACAGTCTGTCCCTGAACGCAGCATACAGTCTGTCCCTGAACGCAGCAGACAGTCTGTTCCTGAACGCAGCAGACAGTCTGTCCCTGAACGCAGCAGACAGTCTGTCCCTGAACGCAGCAGACAGTCTGTTCCTGAACGCAGCAGACAGTCTGTCCCTGAACGCAGCACACAGTCTGTCCCTGAACGCAGCAGACAGTCTGTCCCTGAACGCAGCACACAGTCTGTCCCTGAACGCAGCATACAGTCTGTCCCTGAACGCAGCACACAGTCTGTCCCTGAACGCAGCACACAGTCTGTCCCTGAACGCAGCACACAGTCTGTCCCTGTACGCAGCAGACAGTCTGTCCCTGAACGCAGCAGACAGTCTGTCCCTGAACGCAGCAGACAGTCTGTCCCTGAACGCAGCAGACAGTCTGTCCCTGAACGCAGCAGACAGTCTGTCCCTGAACGCAGCACACAGTATGTCCCTGAACGCAGCAGACAGTCTGTCCCTGAACGCAGCACACAGTCTGTCCCTGAACGCAGCAGACAGTCTGTCCCTGAACGCAGCAGACAGTCTGTCCCTGAACGCAGCATACAGTCTGTCCCTGAACGCAGCATACAGTCTGTCCCTGAACGCAGCAGACAGTCTGTCCCTGAACGCAGCAGACAGTCTGTCCCTGAACGCAGCATACAGTCTGTCCCTGAACGCAGCAGACAGTCTGTTCCTGAACGCAGCAGACAGTCTGTCCCTGAACGCAGCATACAGTCTGTCCCTGAACGCAGCAGACAGTCTGTTCCTGAACGCAGCAGACAGTCTGTCCCTGAACGCAGCAGACAGTCTGTCCCTGAACGCAGCACACAGTCTGTCCCTGAACGCAGCAGCAGACAGTCTGTTCCTGAACGCAGCAGACAGTCTGTCCCTGAACGCAGCAGACAGTCTGTCCCTGAACGCAGCAGACAGTCTGTCCCTGAACGCAGCACACAGTCTGTCCCTGAACGCAGCAGACAGTCTGTCCCTGAACGCAGCAGACAGTATGTCCCTGAACGCAGCAGACAGTCTGTCCCTGAACGCAGCAGACAGTCTGTCCCTGAACGCAGCAGACAGTCTGTCCCTGAACGCAGCATACAGTCTGTCCCTGAACGCAGCACACAGTCTGTCCCTGAACGCAGCAGACAGTCTGTCCCTGAACGCAGCAGCAGACAGTCTGTCCCTGAACGCAGCACACAGTCTGTCCCTGAACGCAGCACATAGTCTGTCCCTGAACGCAGCACACAGTCTGTCCCTGAACGCAGCAGACAGTCTGTCCCTGAACGCAGCACACAGTCTGTCCCTGAACGCAGCACACAGTCTGTCCCTGAACGCAGCATACAGTCTGTCCCTGAACGCAGCAGACAGTCTGTCCCTGAACGCAGCAGACAGTCTGTCCCTGAACGCAGCACACAGTCTGTCCCTGAACGCAGCAGACAGTCTGTCCCTGAACGCAGCAGCAGACAGTCTGTCCCTGAACGCAGCACACAGTCTGTCCATGAACGCAGCACATAGTCTGTCCCTGAACGCAGCACACAGTCTGTCCCTGAACGCAGCAGACAGTCTGTCCCTGAACGCAGCACACAGTCTGTCCCTGAACGCAGCACACAGTCTGTCCCTGAACGCAGCATACAGTCTGTCCCTGAACGCAGCAGACAGTCTGTCCCTGAACGCAGCAGACAGTCTGTTCCTGAACGCAGCACACAGTCTGTCCCTGAACGCAGCAGACAGTCTGTCCCTGAACGCAGCAGACAGTCTGTCCCTGAACGCAGCAGACAGTCTGTCCCTGAACGCAGCACACAGTCTGTCCCTGTACGCAGCAGACAGTCTGTCCCTGAACGCAGCACACAGTCTGTCCCTGAACGCAGCATACAGTCTGTCCCTGAACGCAGCACACAGTCTGTCCCTGAACGCAGCATACAGTCTGTCCCTGAACGCAGCAGCAGACAGTCTGTCCCTGAACGCAGCACACAGTCTGTCCCTGAACGCAGCAGACAGTCTGTCCCTGAACGCAGCACACAGTCTGTCCCTGAACGCAGCATACAGTCTGTCCCTGAACGCAGCAGACAGTCTGTCCCTGAACGCAGCAGACAGTCTGTTCCTGAACGCAGCAGACAGTCTGTCCCTGAACGCAGCACACAGTCTGTCCCTGAACGCAGCATATAGTCTGTCCCTGAACGCAGCATACAGTCTGTCCCTGAACGCAGCATACAGTCTGTCCCTGAACGCAGCACACAGTCTGTCCCTGAACGCAGCACACAGTCTGTCCCTGAACGCAGCACACAGTCTGTCCCTGAACGCAGCAGACAGTCTGTCCCTGAACGCGGCAGACAGTCTGTCCCTGAACGCGGCAGACAGTCTGTCCCTGAACGCGGCAGACAGTCTGTCCCTGAACGCGGCACACAGTATGTCCCTGAACGCAGCAGACAGTCTGTCCCTGAACGCAGCACACAGTCTGTCCCTGAACGCAGCAGACAGTCTGTCCCTGAACGCAGCAGACAGTCTGTCCCTGAACGCAGCATACAGTCTGTCCCTGAACGCAGCATACAGTCTGTCCCTGAACGCAGCAGACAGTCTGTCCCTGAACGCAGCAGACAGTCTGTCCCTGAACGCAGCATACAGTCTGTCCCTGAACGCAGCAGACAGTCTGTTCCTGAACGCAGCAGACAGTCTGTCCCTGAACGCAGCATACAGTCTGTCCCTGAACGCAGCAGACAGTCTGTCCCTGAACGCAGCAGACAGTCTGTCCCTGAACGCAGCACACAGTCTGTCCCTGAACGCAGCATACAGTCTGTCCCTGAACGCAGCAGACAGTCTGTCCCTGAACGCAGCACACAGTCTGTCCCTGAACGCAGCACACAGTCTGTCCCTGAACGCAGCATACAGTCTGTCCCTGAACACAGCAGCAGACAGTCTGTCCCTGAACGCAGCAGACAGTCTGTCCCTGAACGCAGCAGACAGTCTGTCCCTGAACGCAGCAGACAGTCTGTTCCTGAACGCAGCAGCAGACAGTCTGTCCCTGAACGCAGCATACAGTCTGTCCCTGAACGCAGCAGACAGTCTGTCCCTGAACGCAGGCAGACAGTCTGTCCCTGAACGCAGCAGACAGTCTGTCCCTGAACGCAGCAGACAGTCTGTCCCTGAACGCAGCATACAGTCTGTCCCTGAACGCAGCAGACAGTCTGTCCCTGAACGCAGCACACAGTCTGTCCCTGAACGCAGCAGACAGTCTGTCCCTGAACGCAGCAGACAGTCTGTCCCTGAACGCAGCACACAGTCTGTCCCTGAACGCAGCAGACAGTCTGTCCCTGAAGGCAGCACATAGTCTGTCCCTGAAGGCAGCACACAGTCTGTCCCTGAACGCAGCAGACAGTCTGTCCCTGAACGCAGCAGACAGTCTGTCCCTGAACGCAGCAGACAGTCTGTCCCTGAACGCAGCACACAGTCTGTCCCTGAACGCAGCAGACAGTCTGTCCCTGAACGCAGCACACAGTATGTCCCTGAACGCAGCAGCAGACAGTCTGTCCCTGAACGCAGCAGCAGACAGTCTGTCCCTGAACGCAGCAGCAGACAGTCTGTCCCTGAACGCAGCAGCACACAGTCTGTCCCTGAACGCAGCAGCAGACAGTCTGTCCCTGAACGCAGCACACAGTCTGTCCCTGAACGCAGCAGCAGACAGTCTGTCCCTGAACGCAGCACACAGTCTGTCCCTGAACGCAGCAGACAGTCTGTCCCTGAACGCAGCATACAGTCTGTCCCTGTACGCAGCAGACAGTCTGTCCCTGAACGCAGCAGACAGTCTGTCCCTGAACGCAGCAGACAGTCTGTCCCTGAACGCAGCAGACAGTCTGTCCCTGAACGCAGCAGACAGTCTGTCCCTGAACGCAGCACACAGTCTGTCCCTGAACGCAGCAGACAGTCTGTCCCTGAACGCAGCAGACAGTCTGTTCCTGAACGCAGCACATAGTCTGTCCCTGAACGCAGCAGACAGTCTGTTCCTGAACGCAGCAGCAGACAGTCTGTCCCTGAACGCAGCATACAGTCTGTCCCTGAACGCAGCAGACAGTCTGTCCCTGAACGCAGCAGACAGTCTGTCCCTGAACGCAGCAGACAGTCTGTCCCTGAACGCAGCATACAGTCTGTCCCTGAACGCAGCAGACAGTCTGTCCCTGAACGCAGCAGACAGTCTGTCCCTGAACGCAGCAGACAGTCTGTCCCTGAACGCAGCAGACAGTCTGTCCCTGAACGCAGCAGACAGTATGTCCCTGAACGCAGCAGACAGTCTGTCCCTGAACGCAGCATACAGTATGTCCCTGAACGCAGCAGACAGTCTGTCCCTGAACGCAGCAGACAGTCTGTCCCTGAACGCAGCAGACAGTCTGTCCCTGAACGCAGCAGACAGTCTGTCCCTGAACGCAGCAGCAGACAGTCTGTCCCTGAACGCAGCAGACAGTCTGTCCTGAACGCAGCAGACAGTCCTGTCCCTGAACGCAGCAGCAGACAGTCTGTCCCTGAACGCAGCAGACAGTCTGTCCCTGAACGCAGCACACAGTCTGTCCCTGAACGCAGCACACAGTCTGTCCCTGAACGCAGCAGACAGTCTGTCCCTGTACGCAGCAGACAGTCTGTCCCTGAACGCAGCATACAGTCTGTCCCTGAACGCAGCACACAGTCTGTCCCTGAACGCAGCAGACAGTCTGTCCTGAACGCAGCACACAGTCTGTCCCTGAACGCAGCAGACAGTCTGTCCCTGAACGCAGCAGCAGACAGTCTGTCCCTGAACGCAGCAGACAGTCTGTCCCTGAACGCAGCACACAGTCTGTCCCTGAACGCAGCAGACAGTCTGTCCCTGAACGCAGCAGCAGACAGTCTGTCCCTGAACGCAGCACACAGTCTGTCCCTGAACGCAGCAGACAGTCTGTCCCTGAACGCCGCACACAGTCTGTCCCTGAACGCAGCAGACAGTCTGTCCCTGAACGCAGCACACAGTCTGTCCCTGAACGCAGCACACAGTCTGTCCCTGAACGCAGCAGACAGTCTGTCCCTGAACGCAGCAGACAGTCTGTCCCTGAACGCAGCAGACAGTCTGTCCCTGAACGCAGCACACAGTCTGTCCCTGAACGCAGCAGACAGTCTGTCCCTGAACGCAGCACACAGTCTGTCCTGAACGCAGCATACAGTCTTGTCCCTGAACGCAGCAGACAGTCTGTCCCTGAACGCAGCAGACAGTCTGTCCCTGAACGCAGCACACAGTCTGTCCCTGAACGCAGCAGACAGTCTGTCCCTGAACGCAGCACACAGTCTGTCCCTGAACGCAGCACACAGTCTGTCCCTGAACGCAGCAGACAGTCTGTCCCTGAACGCAGCAGACAGTCTGTCCCTGAACGCAGCATACAGTCTGTCCCTGAACGCAGCAGACAGTCTGTCCCTGAACGCAGCAGACAGTCTGTCCCTGAACGCAGCACACAGTCTGTCCCTGAACGCAGCAGACAGTCTGTCCCTGAACGCAGCAGACAGTCTGTCCCTGAACGCAGCAGACAGTCTGTCCCTGAACGCAGCATACAGTCTGTTCCCTGAACGCAGCAGACAGTCTGTCCCTGAACGCAGCATACAGTCTGTCCCTGAACGCAGCAGACAGTCTGTCCCTGAACGCAGCAGACGTCTGTCCCTGAACGCAGCATACAGTCTGTCCCTGAAACAAAGCAGCAGACAGTCTGTCCCTGAAACGCAGCATACAGTCTGTCCCTGAACGCAGCAGACAGTCTGTCCCTGAACGCAAGCACACAGTCTGTCCCTGAACACAGCAGCAGACAGTCTGTCCTGAACGCAGCACACAGTATGTCCCTGAACGCAGCAGCAGACAGTCTGTCCCTGAACGCAGCACACAGTCTGTCCCTGAACGCAGCACACAGTCTGTCCCTGAACGCAGCAGCAGACAGTCTGTCCCTGAACACAGCACACAGTCTGTCCCTTGAACGCAGCAGGCAGGACAGTCTGTCCCTGAACGCAGCACACAGTCTGTCCCTGAACGCAGCAGCAGACCAGTCCTGTCCCTGAACGCAGCACACAGTCTGTCCCTGAACGCAGCAGACAGTCTGTCCCTGAACGCAGCAGACAGTCTGTCCCTGAACGCAGCAGACAGTCTGTCCTGAACGCAGCAGACAGTCTGTCCCTGAACGCAGCAGACAGTCTGTCCCTGAACGCAGCAGACAGTCTGTCCCTGAACGCAGCAGACAGTCTGTTCCTGAACGCAGCACATAGTCTGTCCCTGAACGCAGCAGACAGTCTGTTCCTGAACGCAGCAGACAGTCTGTCCCTGAACGCAGCATACAGTCTGTCCCTGAACGCAGCAGACAGTCTGTCCCTGAACGCAGCAGACAGTCTGTCCCTGAACGCAGCAGACAGTCTGTCCCTGAACGCAGCATACAGTCTGTCCCTGAACGCAGCAGACAGTCTGTCCCTGAACGCAGCAGACAGTCTGTCCCTGAACGCAGCATACAGTCTGTCCCTGAACGCAGCAGACAGTCTGTCCCTGAACGCAGCAGACAGTCTGTCCCTGAACGCAGCATACAGTCTGTCCCTGAACGCAGCAGACAGTCTGTCCCTGAAACGCAGCAGACAGTCTGTCCCTGAACGCAGCACACAGTCCTGGTCCCCTGAACGCAGCAGACAGTCTGTCCCTGAACGCAGCACACAGTCTGTCCCTGAACGCCAGCAGACAGTCTGTCCCTGAACGCAGCAGACAGTCTGTCCCTGAACGCAGCACACAGTCTGTCCCTGAACGCAGCAGACAGTCTGTCCCTGTAACGCAGCAGACAGTCTGTCCCTGAACGCAGCATACAGTCTGTCCCTGAACGCAGCAGCACAGTCTGTCCCTGAACGCAGCAGACAGTCTGTCCCTGAACGCCAGCACACAGTCTGTCCCTGAACGCAGCAGACAGTCTGTCCCTGAACGCAGCAGCAGACAGTCTGTCCCTGAACGCAGCAGACAGTCTGTCCCTGAACGCAGCACACAGTCTGTCCCTGAACGCAGCAGACAGTCTGTCCCTGAACGCAGCAGCAGACTACAGTCTGTCCCTGAACGCAGCAGACAGTCTGTCCCTGAACGCAGCAGACAGTCTGTCCCTGAAACGCAGCAGACAGTCTGTCCCTGAACGCAGCAGACAGTCTGTCCCTGAACGCAGCAGACAGTCTGTCCCTGAACGCAGCACACAGTCTGTCCCTGAACGCAGCATACAGTCTGTCCCTGAACGCAGGCAGACAGTCTGTCCCTGAACGCAGCAGACAGTCTGTCCCTGAACGCAGCACACAGTCTGTCCCTGAACGCAGCAGACAGTCTGTCCCTGAACGCAGCAGACAGTATGTCCCTGAACGCAGCAGACAGTCTGTCCCTGAACGCAGCAGACAGTCTGTCCCTGAACGCAAGCAGACAGTCTGTCCCTGAACGCAGCATACAGTCTGTCCCTGAACGCAGCACACAGTCTGTCCCTGTACGCAGCAGACAGTCTGTCCCTGTAACGCAGCAGACAGTCTGTCCCTGAACGCAGCAGACAGTCTGTCCCTGAACGCAGCACACAGTCTGTCCCTGAACGCAGCAGACAGTCTGTCCCCTGAACGCAGCAAGCAGACAGTCTGTCCCTGAACGCAGCACACAGTCTGTCCCTGAACGCAGCACATAGTCTGTCCCTGAACGCAGCACACAGTCTGTCCCTGAACGCAGCAGACAGTCTGTCCCTGAACGCAGCACACAGTCTGTCCCTGAACGCAGCACACAGTCTGTCCCCTGAACGCAGCATACAGTCTGTCCCTGAACGCAGCAGACAGTCTGTCCCTGAACGCAGCAGACAGTCTGTTCCTGAACGCAGCACACAGTCTGTCCCTGAACGCAGCAGACAGTCTGTCCCTGAACGCAGCAGACAGTCTGTCCCTGAACGCAGCAGACAGTCTGTCCCTGAACGCAGCACACAGTCTGTCCCTGATACGCAGCAGACAGTCTGTCCCTGAACGCAGCACACAGTCTGTCCCTGAACGCAGCATACAGTCTGTCCCTGAACGCAGCACACAGTCTGTCCCTGAACGCAGCATACAGTCTGTCCCTGAACGCAGCACATAGTCTGTCCCTGAACGCAGCAGACAGTCTGTCCCTGAACGCAGCACACAGTCTGTCCCTGAACGCAGCAGACAGTCTGTCCCTGAACGCAGCACACAGTCTGTCCCTGAACGCAGCATACAGTCTGTCCCTGAACGCAGCAGACAGTCTGTCCCTGAACGCAGCAGACAGTCTGTTCCTGAACGCAAGCAGACAGTCCTGTCCCTGAACGCAGCAGACAGTCTGTTCCTGAACGCAAGCACATAGTCTGTCCCTGAACGCAGCAGACAGTCTGTTCCTGAACGCAGCAGACAGTCTGTCCCTGAACGCAGCATACAGTCTGTCCCTGAACGCAGCAGACAGTCTGTCCCTGAACGCAGCAGACAGTCTGTCCCTGAACGCAGCAGACAGTCTGTCCCTGAACGCAGCATACAGTCTGTCCCTGAAGCAGCAGACAGTCTGTCCCTGAACGCAGCAGACAGTCTGTCCCTGAACGCAGCATACAGTCTGTCCCTGAACGCAGCAGACAGTCTGTCCCTGAACGCAGCAGACAGTCTGTCCCTGAACGCAGCATACAGTCTGTCCCTGAACGCAGCAGACAGTCTGTCCCTGAACGCAGCAGACAGTCTGTCCCTGAACGCAGCACACAGTCTGTCCCTGAACGCA
Source organism: Gymnodraco acuticeps (assembly GCF_902827175.1). NCBI lineage: Eukaryota > Metazoa > Chordata > Actinopteri > Perciformes > Bathydraconidae > Gymnodraco > Gymnodraco acuticeps. Next base: position 19,784 of record NW_022990115.1, on the reverse strand, counting down.
GCAGCAGACAGTCTGTCCCTGAACGCAGCAGACAGTCTGTCCCTGAACGCAGCACACAGTCTGTCCCTGAACGCAGCAGACAGTCTGTCCCTGTACGCAGCAGACAGTCTGTCCCTGAACGCAGCATACAGTCTGTCCCTGAACGCAGCACACAGTCTGTCCCTGAACGCAGCAGACAGTCTGTCCTGAACGCAGCACACAGTCTGTCCCTGAACGCAGCAGACAGTCTGTCCCTGAACGCAGCAGCAGACAGTCTGTCCCTGAACGCAGCATACAGTCTGTCCCTGAACGCAGCAGACAGTCTGTCCCTGAACGCAGCAGACAGTCTGTCCCTGAACGCAGCAGACAGTCTGTCCCTGAACGCAGCAGACAGTCTGTCCCTGAACGCAGCAGACAGTCTGTCCCTGAACGCAGCACACAGTCTGTCCCTGAACGCAGCATACAGTCTGTCCCTGAACGCAGCAGACAGTCTGTCCCTGAACGCAGCAGACAGTCTGTCCCTGAACGCAGCACACAGTCTGTCCCTGAACGCAGCAGACAGTCTGTCCCTGAACGCAGCAGACAGTATGTCCCTGAACGCAGCAGACAGTCTGTCCCTGAACGCAGCAGACAGTCTGTCCCTGAACGCAGCAGACAGTCTGTCCCTGAACGCAGCATACAGTCTGTCCCTGAACGCAGCACACAGTCTGTCCCTGTACGCAGCAGACAGTCTGTCCCTGAACGCAGCAGACAGTCTGTCCCTGAACGCAGCAGACAGTCTGTCCCTGAACGCAGCACACAGTCTGTCCCTGAACGCAGCAGACAGTCTGTCCCTGAACGCAGCAGCAGACAGTCTGTCCCTGAACGCAGCACACAGTCTGTCCCTGAACGCAGCACATAGTCTGTCCCTGAACGCAGCACACAGTCTGTCCCTGAACGCAGCAGACAGTCTGTCCCTGAACGCAGCACACAGTCTGTCCCTGAACGCAGCACACAGTCTGTCCCTGAACGCAGCATACAGTCTGTCCCTGAACGCAGCAGACAGTCTGTCCCTGAACGCAGCAGACAGTCTGTTCCTGAACGCAGCACACAGTCTGTCCCTGAACGCAGCAGACAGTCTGTCCCTGAACGCAGCAGACAGTCTGTCCCTGAACGCAGCAGACAGTCTGTCCCTGAACGCAGCACCACAGTCTGTCCCTGTACGCAGCAGACAGTCTGTCCCTGAACGCAGCACACAGTCTGTCCCTGAACGCAGCATACAGTCTGTCCCTGAACGCAGCACACAGTCTGTCCCTGAACGCAGCATACAGTCTGTCCCTGAACGCAGCACATAGTCTGTCCCTGAACGCAGCACACAGTCTGTCCCTGAACGCAGCACACAGTCTGTCCCTGAACGCAGCAGACAGTCTGTCCCTGAACGCAGCACACAGTCTGTCCCTGAACGCAGCATACAGTCTGTCCCTGAAACGCAGCAGACAGTCTGTCCCTGAACGCAGCAGACAGTCTGTTCCTGAACGCAGCAGACAGTCTGTCCCTGAACGCAGCACACAGTCTGTCCCTGAACGCAGCATATAGTCTGTCCCTGAACGCAGCATACAGTCTGTCCCTGAACGCAGCATACAGTCTGTCCCTGAACGCAGCACACAGTCTGTCCCTGAACGCAGCACACAGTCTGTCCCTGAACGCAGCACACAGTCTGTCCCTGAACGCAGCAGACAGTCTGTCCCTGAACGCAGCAGACAGTCTGTCCCTGAACGCAGCAGACAGTCTGTCCCTGAACGCGGCAGACAGTCTGTCCCTGAACGCGGCACACAGTCTGTCCCTGAACGCAGCAGACAGTCTGTCCCTGAACGCAAGCACACAGTCTGTCCCTGAACGCAGCAGACAGTCTGTCCCTGAACGCAGCAGACAGTCTGTCCCTGAACGCAGCATACAGTCTGTCCCTGAACGCAGCAGACAGTCTGTCCCTGAACGCAGCAGACAGTCTGTCCCTGAACGCAGCAGACAGTCTGTCCCTGAACGCAGCATACAGTCTGTCCCTGAACGCAGCAGACAGTCTGTTCCTGAACGCAGCAGACAGTCTGTCCCTGAACGCAGCATACAGTCTGTCCCTGAACGCAGCAGACAGTCTGTCCCTGAACGCAGCAGACAGTCTGTCCCTGAACGCAGCACACAGTCTGTCCCTGAACGCAGCACACAGTCTGTCCCTGAACGCAGCAGACAGTCTGTCCCTGAACGCAGCACACAGTCTGTCCCTGAACGCAGCACACAGTCTGTCCCTGAACGCAGCATACAGTCTGTCCCTGAACAGCAGCAGACAGTCTGTCCCCTGAAACGCAGCAGACAGTCTGTCCCTGAACGCAGCAGACAGTCTGTCCCTGAACGCAGCACACAGTCTGTCCCTGACGCAGCAACAGTCTGTCCCTGAACGCAGCACACAGTCTGTCCCTGAACGCAGCAGACAGTCTGTTCCTGAACGCAGCAGCAGACAGTCTGTCCCTGAACGCAGCATACAGTCTGTCCCTGAACGCAGCAGACAGTCTGTCCCTGAACGCAGCAGACAGTCTGTCCCTGAACGCAGCAGACAGTCTGTCCCTGAACGCAGCAGGACAGTCTGTCCCTGAACGCAGCATACAGTCTGTCCCTGAACGCAGCAGACAGTCTGTCCCTGAACGCAGCACACAGTCTGTCCCTGAACGCAGCAGACAGTCTGTCCCTGAACGCAGCAGACAGTCTGTCCCTGAACGCAGCACACAGTCTGTCCCTGAACGCAGCAGACAGTCTGTCCCTGAAGGCAGCACATAGTCTGTCCCTGAAGGCAGCACACAGTCTGTCCCTGAACGCAGCAGACAGTCTGTCCCTGAACGCAGCAGACAGTCTGTCCCTGAACGCAGCAGACAGTCTGTCCCTGTACGCAGCAGACAGTCTGTCCCTGAACGCAGCAGACAGTCTGTCCCTGAACGCAGCAGACAGTCTGTCCCTGAACGCAGCATACAGTCTGTCCCTGTACGCAGCAGACAGTCTGTCCCTGAACGCAGCAGACAGTCTGTCCCTGAACGCAGCAGACAGTCTGTCCCTGAACGCAGCAGACAGTCTGTCCCTGAACGCAGCACAACAGTCTGTCCCTGAACGCAGCAGACAGTCTGTTCCTGAACGCAGCAGCAGACAGTCTGTCCCTGAACGCAGCATACAGTCTGTCCCTGAACGCAGCAGACAGTCTGTCCCTGAACGCAGCAGACAGTCTGTCCCTGAACGCAGCAGACAGTCTGTCCCTGAACGCAGCATACAGTCTGTCCCCTGAACGCAGCAGACAGTCTGTCCCTGAACGCAGCATACAGTCTGTCCCTGAACGCAGCAGACAGTCTGTCCCTGAACGCAGCATACAGTCTGTCCCTGAACGCAGCAGACAGTCTGTCCCTGAACGCAGCATACAGTCTGTCCCTGAACGCAGCAGACAGTCTGTCCCTGAACGCAGCAGACAGTCTGTCCTGAACGCAGCAGACAGTCTGTCCCTGAACGCAGCAGACAGTCTGTCCCTGAACGCAGCAGCAGACAGTCTGTCCCTGAACGCAGCAGACAGTCTGTCCCTGAACGCAGCAGACAGTCTGTCCCTGAACGCACAGCAGACAGTCTGTCCCTGAACGCAGCAGACAGTCTGTCCCTGAACGCAGCACACAGTCTGTCCCTGAACGCAGCACACAGTCTGTCCCTGAACGCAGCAGACAGTCTGTCCCTGAACGCAGCAGACAGTCTGTCCCTGAACGCAGCACACAGTCTGTCCCTGAACGCAGCAGACAGTCTGTCCCTGAACGCAGCAGACAGTCTGTCCCTGAACGCAGCAGACAGTCTGTCCCTGAACGCAGCAGACAGTCTGTCCCTGAACGCAGCACACAGTCTGTCCCTGAACGCAGCAGACAGTCTGTCCCTGAACGCAGCAGCAGACAGTCTGTCCCTGAACGCAGCACACAGTCTGTCCCTGAACGCAGCACACAGTCTGTCCCTGAACGCAGCAGACAGTCTGTCCCTGAACGCAGCATACAGTCTGTCCCTGAACGCAGCAGACAGTCTGTCCCTGAACGCAGCAACAGTCTGTCCCTGAACGCAGCAGACAGTCTGTCCCTGAACGCAGCAGACAGTCTGTCCCTGAACGCAGCACACAGTCTGTCCCTGAACGCAGCATACAGTCTGTCCCTGAAGCAGCAGCAGTCTGTCCCTGAACGCAGCATACAGTCTGTCCCTGAACGCAGCATACAGTCTGTCCCTGAACGCAGCAACAGTCTGTCCCTGAACGCAGCACACAGTCTGTCCCTGAACGCAGCACACAGTCTGTCCCTGAACGCAGCACACAGTCTGTCCCTGAACGCAGCAGACAGTCTGTCCCTGAACGCAGCAGACAGTCTGTCCCTGAACGCAGCAGACAGTCTGTCCCTGAACGCAGCATACAGTCTGTCCCTGAACGCAGCAGACAGTCTGTCCCTGAACGCAGCATACAGTCTGTCCCTGAACGCAGCAGACAGTCTGTCCCTGAACGCAGCAGACAGTCTGTCCCTGAACGCAGCAGACAGTCTGTCCCTGAACCTAGCAGCAGACAGTCTGTCCCTGAACGCAGCACACAGTCTGTCCCTGAACACAGCAGCAGACAGTCTGTCCCTGAACGCAGCACACAGTATGTCCCTGAACGCAGCAGCAGACAGTCTGTCCCTGAACGCAGCACACAGTCTGTCCCTGAACGCAGCAGCAGACAGTCTGTCCCTGAACGCAGCACACAGTCTGTCCCTGAACACAGCAGCAGACAGTCTGTCCCTGAACGCAGCATACAGTCTGTCCCTGAACGCAGCAGCAGACAGTCTGTCCCTGAACGCAGCACACAGTCTGTCCCTGAACGCAGCAGCAGACAGTCTGTCCCTGAACGCAGCACACAGTCTGTCCCTGAACGCAGCAGACAGTCTGTCCCTGAACGCAGCAGACAGTCTGTCCCTGAACGCAGCAGACAGTCTGTCCCTGAACGCAGCAGACAGTCTGTCCCTGAACGCAGCACACAGTCTGTCCCTGAACGCAGCAGACAGTCTGTTCCTGAACGCAGCACATAGTCTGTCCCTGAACGCAGCAGACAGTCTGTTCCTGAACGCAGCACACAGTCTGTCCCTGAACGCAGCACACAGTCTGTCCCTGAACGCAGCAGACAGTCTGTCCCTGAACGCAGCAGACAGTCTGTCCCTGAACGCAGCAGACAGTCTGTCCCTGAACGCAGCACACAGTCTGTCCCTGAACGCAGCAGACAGTCTGTCCCTGAACGCAGCAGACAGTCTGTCCCTGAACGCAGCAGCAGACAGTCTGTCCCTGAACGCAGCAGACAGTCTGTCCCTGAACGCAGCAGCAGACAGTCTGTCCCTGAACGCAGCAGACAGTCTGTTCCTGAACGCAGCACACAGTCTGTCCCTGAACGCAGCATACAGTCTGTCCCTGAACGCAGCAGACAGTCTGTCCCTGAACGCAGCAGCAGACAGTCTGTCCCTGAACGCAGCAGACAGTCTGTCCCTGAACGCAGCAGACAGTATGTCCCTGAACGCAGCAGACAGTCTGTCCCTGAACGCAGCAGCACACAGTCTGTCCCTGAACGCAGCAGACAGTCTGTCCCTGAACGCAGCAGCAGACAGTCTGTCCCTGAACGCAGCAGCAGACAGTCTGTCCCTGAACGCAGCAGACAGTCTGTTCCTGAACGCAGCAGACAGTCTGTCCCTGAACGCAGCAGCAGACAGTCTGTCCCTGAACGCAGCACACAGTCTGTCCCTGTACGCAGCAGCAGACAGTCTGTTCCTGAACGCAGCAGACAGTCTGTCCCTGAACGCAGCAGCAGACAGTCTGTCCCTGAACGCAGCAGACAGTCTGTCCCTGAACGCAGCAGACAGTCTGTCCCTGAACGCAGCACACAGTCTGTCCCTGAACGCAGCAGACAGTCTGTCCCTGAACGCAGCAGACAGTCTGTCCCTGAACGCAGCAGACAGTCTGTCCCTGAACGCAGCAGACAGTCTGTCCCTGAACGCAGCATACAGTCTGTCCCTGAACGCAGCACACAGTCTGTCCCTGAACGCAGCACACAGTCTGTCCCTGAACGCAGCAGCAGACAGTCTGTCCCTGAACGCAGCAGACAGTCTGTCCCTGTACGCAGCACACAGTCTGTCCCTGAACGCAGCACACAGTCTGTCCCTGAACGCAGCACACAGTCTGTCCCTGAACGCAGCACACAGTCTGTCCCTGAACGCAGCACACAGTCTGTCCCTGAACGCAGCAGCAGACAGTCTGTCCCTGAACGCAGCAGACAGTCTGTCCCTGTACGCAGCACACAGTCTGTCCCTGAACGCAGCAGCACACAGTCTGTCCCTGAACGCAGCAGACAGTCTGTCCCTGAACGCAGCAGACAGTCTGTCCCTGAACGCAGCAGACAGTCTGTCCCTGAACGCAGCATACAGTCTGTCCCTGAACGCAGCACACAGTCTGTCCCTGAACGCAGCACACAGTCTGTCCCTGAACGCAGCAGACAGTCTGTCCCTGAACGCAGCAGACAGTCTGTCCCTGAACGCAGCAGACAGTCTGTTCCTGAACGCAGCAGACAGTCTGTCCCTGAACGCAGCATACAGTCTGTCCCTGAACGCAGCATACAGTCTGTCCCTGAACGCAGCATACAGTCTGTCCCTGAACGCAGCATACAGTCTGTCCCTGAACGCAGCAGCAGACAGTCTGTCCCTGAACGCAGCAGACAGTCTGTCCCTGAACGCAGCACACAGTCTGTCCCTGAACGCAGCACACAGTCTGTCCCTGAACGCAGCAGCAGACAGTCTGTCCCTGAACGCAGCAGACAGTCTGTCCCTGAACGCAGCATACAGTCTGTCCCTGAACGCAGCAGACAGTCTGTCCCTGAACGCAGCAGCAGACAGTCTGTCCCTGAACGCAGCAGACAGTCTGTCCCTGAACGCAGCACACAGTCTGTCCCTGAACGCAGCAGCAGACAGTCTGTCCCTGAACGCAGCAGACAGTCTGTCCCTGAACGCAGCATACAGTCTGTCCCTGAACGCAGCAGACAGTCTGTCCCTGAACGCAGCAGCAGACAGTCTGTCCCTGAACGCAGCAGACAGTATGTCCCTGAACGCAGCAGACAGTCTGTCCCTGAACGCAGCATACAGTCTGTCCCTGAACGCAGCAGACAGTCTGTCCCTGAACGCAGCAGCAGACAGTCTGTCCCTGAACGCAGCAGACAGTCTGTCCCTGAACGCAGCACACAGTCTGTCCCTGAACGCAGCACACAGTCTGTCCCTGAACGCAGCACATAGTCTGTCCCTGAACGCAGCATACAGTCTGTCCCTGAACGCAGCAGACAGTCTGTCCCTGAACGCAGCACACAGTCTGTCCCTGAACGCAGCATACAGTCTGTCCCTGAACGCAGCACACAGTCTGTCCCTGAACGCAGCACACAGTCTGTCCCTGAACGCAGCATACAGTCTGTCCCTGAACGCAGCACACAGTCTGTTCCTGAACGCAGCATACAGTCTGTCCCTGAACGCAGCACACAGTCTGTTCCTGAACGCAGCATACAGTCTGTTCCTGAACGCAGCAGCAGACAGTCTGTTCCTGAACGCAGCAGCAGACAGTCTGTCCCTGAACGCAGCAGCAGACAGTCTGTCCCTGAACGCAGCACACAGTCTGTTCCTGAACGCAGCAGCAGACAGTCTGTCCCTGAACGCAGCACACAGTCTGTCCCTGAACGCAGCAGACAGTCTGTCCCTGAACGCAGCAGACAGTCTGTTCCTGAACGCAGCAGCAGACAGTCTGTTCCTGAACGCAGCAGCAGACAGTCTGTCCCTGAACGCAGCAGCAGACAGTCTGTCCCTGAACGCAGCACACAGTCTGTCCCTGAACGCAGCAGACAGTCTGTCCCTGAACGCAGCAGACAGTCTGTCCCTGAACGCAGCATACAGTCTGTCCCTGAACGCAGCAGACAGTCTGTCCCTGAACGCAGCACACAGTCTGTCCCTGAACGCAGCACACAGTCTGTCCCTGAACGCAGCAGACAGTCTGTCCCTGAACGCAGCAGACAGTCTGTCCCTGAACGCAGCAGACAGTCTGTCCCTGAACGCAGCATACAGTCTGTCCCTGAACGCAGCAGACAGTCTGTCCCTGAACGCAGCATACAGTCTGTCCCTGAACGCAGCAGACAGTCTGTCCCTGAACGCAGCAGACAGTCTGTCCCTGAACGCAGCAGACAGTCTGTCCCTGAACGCAGCACACAGTCTGTCCCTGAACACAGCAGCAGACAGTCTGTCCCTGAACGCAGCATACAGTCTGTCCCTGAACGCAGCAGACAGTCTGTCCCTGAACGCAGCACACAGTCTGTCCCTGAACACAGCAGCAGACAGTCTGTCCCTGAACGCAGCACACAGTATGTCCCTGAACGCAGCACACAGTCTGTCCCTGAACACAGCAGCAGACAGTCTGTCCCTGAACGCAGCAGACAGTCTGTCCCTGAACGCAGCACACAGTCTGTCCCTGAACGCAGCAGCAGACAGTCTGTCCCTGAACGCAGCACACAGTCTGTCCCTGAACGCAGCAGCAGACAGTCTGTCCCTGAACGCAGCATACAGTCTGTCCCTGAACGCAGCAGCAGACAGTCTGTCCCTGAACGCAGCACACAGTCTGTCCCTGAACGCAGCAGACAGTCTGTCCCTGAACGCAGCACACAGTCTGTCCCTGAACGCAGCACACAGTCTGTCCCTTTTTTAAAGCTACTGACCCAGAATCAGCACTTTAGTAACAGCTGAAATAGAGAGCTGAGGCTAGAATGATCTGTTTGGTATTTCAAGCAAAACACTTCATAGACATGTTTTTTATTTGTATCTGAGACCTATAATATATGCCTAATAGCCTAATAGAGACCTTTAATGCCCGGCTCGCTGCACATCCCTTACACTTTATATGATATTTATATAGATGTGTTGGTGAGTTTCTTTTTGCATCAGTGTGCAACCTCTCGTCTCCCTCCTCCCCCCTCAGGAGTGTCCAGATTCATTTGAGTGGACGTGTTTAAGCTTGGCTGCATGTATTTGTGGTATTTTGGTAGATTTTAGTGGCTGTGTTCGTAGTTTTTCTGGATGTATTTCAGTGGAAGAATTTGTGGTATTTGTGGATGTATTTTAGTTATAGTTAATTTAGTGGAGGTATTTGTGGATATACTGTATTTGTAGCATTTCTGTAGTGGTGTTGTAGTTTTAAGAATTTGTTGTATTTGTTGACGAATTTTGATTTCATGCCTCTGTTCCGTTTATTTAATGTTTTAGTGCAGGGGTGTCCAAACTACGGCCCGGGGGCCAAATGCCGCCTGCGAGCCATTTTTAATTGGCCTTCATCAGATTGTAAAAGTATATGGAATACGGCCCACAAGTGAAACATGTGCTTGTCTTGGATTGTACTTCTTAAATATATCTCTAAACATATATTACTCTCAGTAGTATTCATGTGTCAATAAGTTCACTTTTCAAATTAATTCAGTCAAATAAAGTTTAAAACTAATCTAAGTTGATAAGAAAAAAGCCCAGTAACTTATTTGTATAACAAGCATAAAATGTACCCTTCATATGTTCTCTTATTATAATCAATCTGAAGCTTCTGTTTTAATGGATGAGCTGCTAACAAAATAAAGTAAACCCTCTGGAGAGCTGGGAGCTGTTTTTTAATAAAGCATTTTCAAGTATCAAGAATCATTTACCCACATTTGAATGATTTTTCTAACTTCTAACTTAAAGGTCACCTATCATGCTATCTTTAGGCAAAGGATGGGTCTCAGATATATACACATAGCAAAAACATGTCTATGAAGTGTTTTGCTCAAAACACCAAACAGATCATTCTAGCCATGCCTCATATCCCTCTATTTCACTTCCTGTTTCTAAAGTGCTGATTTTATGTATAAAACTTTTAAAAAAAAAAATTATAACAAATAAAAAAGGGGGGGGCGGAGCTTATGCGGGACCCGGCAGCTACTGTCTAAACTAAATGCTGCCGTGATGAAACGCCATATCATGGATCATCAAGGATTCTCTCTGAAACAGTTTGGAGCTCAAAGGCTTTCTCTCTTGCCGGTTATACCACAAGGTGAGTTCCTTTTTACTTCCTGCTTCTTCACACACATGCTCTCCAGTACAGGTTAGCTCTGAGTGTTAGCGATGCTAATGTAAACACCGACCATATTACGTCCAAAACAGTCGGGCATTGTTTCTGATAGCAACGTTTCTGATTGGGCCGTGGGTCCACATTTCAGATATTACGTCATATCGGACACAAATCTGGATCAGCTCCGTTGTTCCCCGTTTTTAGAGATTTGGGTACGGAGGAAAAGAGAGAGGGTTTTATTCTCTGACGCTGCGTGAGTTCCCGATACACCGGGGACACATGTTGATGTAGAAGAGACATCACAAAGTGCATTTTGCATGATAGGTCCCCTTTAACTTATGAGGCAATAAACGTCTAGTGAGCGGCCCAGCCCTTCTTATATCTTTCTGTAAGTGGCCCTCGGGGAAGAACACCCCTGTATCAGTGTGTAACCTCTCCTCTCACCCCTCCAGGAGTGCCGCTCCACCCACGACCTCCTGACCTCCCTGCGTCAGGTGGAGAAGATGCTCTCGGTCCACGAGGCTTCGTACCAGCAGGGCCTCCGCTCGCTCAGGAAGAAGATGAGCGCTCTGCACAACAGCACCATGTCCATCTTTAAAACCGGAGGTGAGAGGACGGAATAACAAAACACAGATATATAATGCGGTTCAAATGTTTAAAGGTCACCTATTGTGCAAAATCCACTTCTTCATGTCTCTTCTACATCAACATGTGTCCCCTCTTCTTCATGTCTCTTCTACATCAACATGTGTCCCCTCTTCTTCATGTCTCTTCTACATCAACATGTGTCCCCTCTTCTTCATGTCTCTTCTACATCAACATGTGTCCCCTCTTCTCCATGTCTCTTCTACATCAACATGTGTCCCCTCTTCTTCATGTCTCTTCTACATCAACATGTGTCCCCTCTTCTTCGTGTCTCTTCTACATCAACATGTGTCCCCTCTTCTTCGTGTCTCTTCTACATCAACATGTGTCCCCTCTTCTCCGTGTCTCTTCTACATCAACATGTGTCCCCTCTTCTTCGTGTCTCTTCTACATCAACATGTGTCCCCTCTTCTTCATGTCTCTTCTACATCAACATGTGTCCCCTCTTCTTCATGTCTCTTCTATATCAACATGTGTCCCCTCTTCTTCATGTCTCTTCTTCATCAACATGTGTCCCCTCTTCTTCATGTCTCTTCTACATCAACATGTGTCCCCTCTTCTTCATGTCTCTTCTATATCAACATGTGTCCCCTCTTCTTCATGTCTCTTCTACATCAACATGTGTCCCCTCTTCTCCATGTCTCTTCTACATCAACATGTGTCCCCTCTTCTTCATGTCTCTTGTACATCAACATGTGTCCCCTCTTCTTCATGTCTCTTCTACATCAACATATGTCCCCTCTTCTTCATGTCTCTTCTACATCAACATGTGTCCCCTCTTCTTCATGTCTCTTCTACATCAACATGTGTCCCCTCTTCTTCATGTCTCTTCTACATCAACATGTGTCCCCTCTTCTTCATGTCTCTTCTACATCAACATGTGTCCTCTCTTCTTCATGTCTCTTCTACATCAACATGTGTCCCCTCTTCTTCGTGTCTCTTCTACATCAACATGTGTCTCCTCTTCTTCATGTCTCTTCTACATCAACATGTGTCCCCTCTTCTTCGTGTCTCTTCTTCATCAACATGTGTCCCCTCTTCTTCGTGTCTCTTCTTCATCAACATGTGTCCCCTCTTCTTCGTGTCTCTTCTACATCAACATGTGTCCCCTCTTCTTCGTGTCTCTTCTTCATCAACATGTGTCCCCTCTTCTTCATGTCTCTTCTACATCAACATGTGTCCCCTCTTCTTCATGTCTCTTCTTCATCAACATGTGTCCCCTCTTCTTCATGTCTCTTCTACATCAACATGTGTCCCCTCTTCTTCATGTCTCTTCTACATCAACATGTGTCCCTCTTCTTCATGTCTCTTCTACATCAACATGTGTCCCCTCTATCCATGTCTCTTCTACATCAACATGTGTCCCCCTCTTCTTCATGTCTCTTCTACATCAACATGTGTCCCCTCTTCTTCATGTCTCTTCTACATCAACATGTGTCCCCTCTTCTTCATGTCTCTTCTACATCAACATGTGTCCCCTCTTCTTCATGTCTCTTCTACATCAACATGTGTCCCCTCTTCTCCATGTCTCTTCTACATCAACATGTGTCCCCTCTTCTTCATGTCTCTTCTACATCAACATGTGTCCCCTCTTCTTCATGTCTCTTCTACATCAACATGTGTCCCCTCTTCTTCATGTCTCTTCTACATCACATGTGTCCCCTCTTCTTCATGTCTCTTCTACATCAACATGTGTCCCCTCTTCTCCATGTCTCTTCTACATCAACATGTGTCCCCTCTTCTTCATGTCTCTTCTACATCAACATGTGTCCCCTCTTCTTCATGTCTCTTCTACATCAACATGTGATGTAGAAGTAAAAATACAGACATTTGGAATTTTTAAGGAATTTTCCGACCGTTTTCCAGACATTTCACATATTTTTTCAGTAATTGTTCTCATATTTTTAGGAAATGTTTTCCTTAATATTTTTAAATATTCTCACAAAATAGTTTCTGAAGCTAAATGTCTCTCTCTCTTGTTTCCAGCAACCTGCTCCAAACCAGAACTCCCCGCTAACGGGCGGAGACTGGGTCGGGTGTTTGGCATCGGACACGAGGTCCACTTCCTGTGCAAACCAAGCTACGAGCTGATTGGCCCGCGAACACGAGTGTGTCTGGACTCTCTGAGGTGGAGCGGACAGCAGCCCATGTGCAGACGTAAGACAATAACACACTGTAAAGTTTTACGAGTGGTTATAAAGTGACAGACCCTGAAGGCAGCATCTCCCTGGTTCCCTTCACAAAAAGCCAATGGGATTTCTCCATGTGATTTTGTATTATGTCAGATAATTATCTCTTTGTCAAACAAACGTTTATGATACTTACACGTTTAGTTAAGCAGGATAATCTCCACATATTAACACCACTTTATGATTTCTGAAGTAAAAAGCTAACGTATGGCTATAAAGGAACTACAGCACGGTCACATGACTTCACGTCTCCACCGCTAAGCTAAAGGTGGCTAATGTTGGGCTATAAAGGAACTACAGCACGGTCACATGACTTCACGTCACCACCGCTAAGCTAAAGGTGGCTAATGTTGGGCTATAAAGGAACTACAGCACAGTCACATGACTTCACATCAGCACCGCTAAGCTAAAGGAGGCTAATGTTGGGCTATAAAGGAACTACAGCACGGTCACATGACTTCACGTCACCACCGCTAAGCTAAAGGTGGCTAATGTTGGGCTATAAAGGAACTACCGCACGGTCACATGACTTCACGTCACCACCGCTAAGCTAAAGGTGGCTAATGTTGGGCTATAAAGGAACTACAGCACGGTCACATGACTTCACGTCACCACCGCTAAGCTAAAGGCGGCTAATGTTGGGCTATAAAGGAACTACAGCACGGTCACATGACTTCACGTCACCACCGCTAAGCTAAAGGTGGCTAATGTTGGGCTATAAAGGAACTACAGCACGGTCACATGACTTCACGTCACCACCGCTAAGCTAAAGGTGGCTAATGTTGGGCTATAAAGGAACTACAGCACGGTCACATGACTTCACGTCACCACCGCTAAGCTAAAGGTGGCTAATGTTGGGCTATAAAGGAACTACAGCACGGTCACATGACTTCACGTCACCACCGCTAAGCTAAAGGTGGCTAATGTTGGGCTATAAAGGAACTACAGCACGGTCACATGACTTCACGTCACCACCGCTAAGCTAAAGGGGGCTAATGTTGGCCGTGATGCTGTTTAGTTGTCTCATTTAGACACTTGTTAGCAAAATATTTTAATAAACATAAGTTAAGTAACAAATAACATGTATTTAAAGTTGTTTTTGTCTTAATAATGTTTGTTCTTTTTTTGTTTTCAGGTTTAAACGCCAGTGGAAACTCTCTGACCTCTTTCACTCCTGCTTCTCCTTCCTCCTTCCCTGTCTCTGCCGCTCTGTTTTCTTCCTCTCCCTCTCCCACCTCCTCTTCCTCTTCCTCATCCTCCTCTTCCGCCTCCTCCTCTTCCGCCTTACTATCTTTACCTCCTCCCTCCTCCTCCTCCTCCTCACCCATGTCCTCCCCCCCATCCTCTGTCCGTCCCTCTCACTGCACTCACTTCCTGGGCTCCACCCGCTGCACCTGTGACGTTGGATTCACCATTTCAGGCCGAGACAACAACATCTGCACAGGTGAGAAATACATCCAACGACTTTGTTTACTTCCGGAACACAGTGACATCACTACGTAACACCCACACTCTTATTTGCTAGCGCTCCAACACATTGTACGTGATAGGCTAAAGGGCGGGACGTCTTTAAGCGGTTGACCAATCACAACAGAGCCGGCCAGCTAACCAATCAGAGCAGACTGGGCTCTGGTTTCAGACAGAGGGTGAAAAGAGGTGCTGCATGTCAGTTTGGCTGCAATTTGTGGTATTCTTTGGTATATTTTAGTGGCTGTGCGTACTGTAGTTGTTCTGGATTTGTTTTAGTCTATGTATTTTATTTAATGTATTTTCTTATTTAGTGGAAATATTTGTGTATATATTTGTGGTAATTCCTGATGTTTTTGTGGTATTTTAGTTGAAGAATCAGTTGTATTTGTCAATGTCATTTTTTTCTACTTAAACTTTTGTCAGGTTTGATAAATTAAAATGTCTCTACAAACACAGTGCTTCTGTAATGTATTTGTACATTTATTTAGTGGAAGTATTTGTGTATATATTTGTAGCAGATGTATGCATGGTATTTTATTTGAAGAATTAGTTCGTCACACTTATCACATTACATCTGTTCCTTGTGCACACATGCATGTTACAAAACCAATGCTACTGTTTTACATACATATGAAATATTCCAAAGTACCTGTGTGTGTTTCAGTACTTTCTACTTCTTACATTTTCAAAACAGGTTTGTTACTTTAGTTTGAATCTGCGTTTCATTACATTTATTCGAGCACTTTTCCTGAATGCTCAAAGCGCTCTACATTACATATTAAACATATCAGACATGTAACAGTGAGTACAGAGAATTAGGGTGAAGTGCCCAAGGACACAAAATTATGGGTACTTTTTACTTAAAGATCAAATGCAAAGCTTTTTGTATAATTGCCAGTACAATCAAAATCATATAGCTACAACACTATCTAAGATATTGCAGTATTAAAATCGGAGATAATATGAGTCTGGCAATGCGCAATATTAATTTTGTTCAACCCCCAACACCAAGTCCGACGATTTATTTTCTCCACCGCTCCTCCGCAAGATGGCGGCGCGTGACGTCAGATGTGCCAAACATATTTCCACCTGGCTTATCAATCACAGCGGCTTCCGCCGATAGTACAACTAGTTTCGTCTATCATGTCTGATTCTGAGTAGACTATAGACTAAAAGCTTTAGGAATCCAAACTATAACATATAATAAGTACCCTGTATCAAGATTGATGCAAAACAAGTGAAATTTGACCTTTTTAGAGAGGTTTAGACAAATAAATCCCAGGCGGACTCACCTCACAAGGACGAGGTGGATGGGAATTTGTTCAATGCCTAACATATTTCCACCCGGCTTATCATGTCTGATTCTGAGTCGGAGGCCACCCAATATCTGGAGTATGTTGTCGACATCCAACCATATCTCTACGAGCCTCTGATGTCGAAGAGGAAATACAAGGAAACGTCACCTGATATCACCGATGAAAATGCTGATGGTGATGATTCAAGTTCGCCATCTGAGGAAGAGGCCGAGGGTGCTGAGAATTGGTGTAGATGTGGAAACTGCCAGACCATGCCTACAAGCTGAGAAAACAAGTGCTGCCACAACTATGGGAAAGTGAAGGAAGAGATGGGAGAAGAAGTCTGCATCACCGACTGTAGGACGTTCGACATTTTCCGTTATGAGTGGAGGAGCGATGAATGAGCTGCAGATAAACTACAATGCTAACAGTGAATTAGCCCCGAGCGAAAAATGCTAACCTATCACTCCTAGCGCCCTTATTACTTATCCTAGCTCCACATCCAACACATTGTTTATGATCGTAAAGACACAGAATCTAACGGTGCCCACCTCTATAAGCAATCAAACTTAAATTCCGTTATCTGCGTTATCTGCTGTGCTCCGTGCGCTTTGAAATCTAATCAAAAGTTGTTTACCTCAATTCTTTGTCGTTTCTGCATCGCCCGGCTCTTTCGTTCTTTCAGTGGTTTCTTGTGCTGAAATATGGAGGGGACGGCTCCGGGTTTCAGCCTCCGACGTGCTATTAATGCTTCTCCACCAACAGACTTCATGATAGCAGGATCAACGTCGTATGCATCACACGCAAAGTGGTCAGAACACAACTTGCTCCATTTTGTCGGTTGCCATCCAACACGATTCACTAACAAAATCCATTTTTTGCGGATGATTTGGTCTTTGGGAAATGCATGCAAAACTCTCCCAGATCCCGCACCGTTCGTACAACAAAAAGCTCAACAATAACCCATGTTAATTCAGTTTTCTTTTCGAAAAACATGTGACCGAGACTGCCGAGTCGGGATGTTTGGTCCAGAGACTGTTTGGCCACTATTACGTCACGCGCGCGGAGGCTGCTGGGAATTACATGTCAGAAATTCAGACGGCTTTGGGTCGAGTTTTGGATCAATAAAAAGCTTTTTTTTGGGTGTATTCTCTCGATTTAAATAAAATAAAAAAATACAGGCAGTCTTAAAAACAACATTTCTATAAAAATGTAGCATATTTGGAAGCTTTGCATTTGATCTTTAAGTACATTTCGAGAGACCATACTTCTTTACTTTTACTTGAGTAAAGAAGTTTAGTCAGTACTTCTACTTTGACCAGAGTATCTGTACTTCTGTAAAGGATGTGTGTACTTGTACCAATGCTTCTGTTTCACATCCATATGGAATAATCTAACTTCTGTGAACCTGTGTGTGTTCCAGACATCGACGAGTGCCTCCTGTTCCCCCTGGCTCAGCCCGGCCGGCTGTGTGTGCATCAGTGTGTGAACACGCCCGGCAGCTTCCACTGCTTCTGCCCCGCCGGGTACGACCTGTCCAGAGATGCTCGCAGCTGCACAGGTCAGAGGTCAAAGGTCACCCCGGGGGTCACAGAAGTGATAAGTGTGTCTGTAGTCTCTCAGCTGAATGAGGCTGAAGGTGGAGGGAAAACAGTGGCAAGCGTCCGGACGAAATGTCCCTTAAAGGTCCCCTATTATACTGTTTCTCATCAATATATCACAGGTCTCAGATATATACAGAACCTGTCTCTGATTGGCTGAAACACCAAACAGATCATTGCAGAATTACCCATAATCCCCTCTGTTTCAGCCCTGTTTCCAAAGTGCTGATTCTCTGTCTGTTACTTTAGATGAAAATAAGGAGCCCCTCCCCACGCCCCTCTGAGAGACATTTGGTTACAAAGAACTCAATAGGCACTTTCACACCAATTACTTTTCCCAGGAATAGTTCCCGGACCTTAGTTCCCCGGAAGTCTTTAGTTCCGGAACTGTCCAAGTAAATCATGTTCACACCGGAATAAGTTCCCTGACGTCACTTCTTCTTCTTCTGCTTTGGGTTTACTGGCAGGCCGCAAACAACTTCACGGCGTATACTGCCACCCAAAGTCCCCGGCCGGAAGTCCCCGGAGTTGGGGACTGGCTTCAGTAGAAGCTGCTGGGACTCCCAGCAGCTTCTACTGAAGCCTTCCGAGTAAATTGGTGCTCTAGGAGGAGATTCAGGTGATAAGGTAGGAGTGGGTGGGGGGGGGGGGGTACTTCTAACCTACTCAGTAGCACACAACGTATTTAAACTCTGCTTCATAATGACGAATTACAACATAAAAAAGTATTTGTGATAAAAACTGAATATTATACTGTAATATTATATAAAAAAACACAACCAGTTTGAAAGACTCAATCTGCATAATGAGTACTTTTTGTACATTTAGCTGATTATACTTCAATTCTTAAGCATATAACATTACTATTACTAATACTTTAACATGTAATGGAGTATTTTTAAGACTGTGGTGTTACTACTTTTCCCTCAGAGTACTTTTTTTGTTTATTTGTTTCTAAAACGCCTCTCTTTCCCTCTCCTCAGACGTGGACGAGTGTGAGAACCGGATGCACAACTGCTCAGCAGACCAGGTGTGTGTGAACACTTTCGGAGGTTTCCAGTGTGTGAAGGTGGAGTGTCCTCAAATGAAGAACGCCACGTACATCAAGACGTCATCGATGTAAGAATCACAACTTTTAATTTCCATTCAACACACCACTCCTGAAGGATGGCTTCATTATTTGATCAAGGGTTAGGAGGTGTTAAAACACACGTGAACATTGTGGAGTTTCAATATGAGCTTGATAGTACCTGATAGTACACACTCTTCTTGTGCGTTCACACCTGCCTTGTATAGTCCGGTTGAATCGAACCCTGGTGCGTTTAGCCGCTTGGTGCGGTTCATTTGGGTCGGTGTGAACGCAGTCCGAGACCTCTGAAGTGAACTAAACAACCGGACTCTGGTCCGCTTAAATAGGTGGTCTCGGAACGCTTGCTAGTGAACTCTGGAGCGGTTCATTGCTGGTGTGAACGCAGTCCAACCAAAACATAAGAAGCGTAATATTTACGCATCACAAGAACGCGGATATCTTCAAAATCTTTAGCGAAAGAGTCTTTCAAGACATCCGCGGTTGTTTAGTTAAAGAGTGAAGCAGGATGAAGAGTTGAACAGTGGCGTGTAAAGTAAAAATTCTCCGTCAGCTACATAAAAGTAAGAACACCTGTCTTCGGTGAAACGCCCTCCTGACTGCAGAAAGTCTCTCATTATATGTGTTATAAGTAAGGGATAATGTGCAGCGAGGCGGTCATTATGGGGGAAAGAACACCCGACAGGCAGATCAGGATCCCGACGCGTAGCGGACGTTGTCTGATTATATAATCATATGCGCGGGCCGCTAGTGTCTGTTGATCTCCAGATTAACAGCAGCATGAGAATAACCTGCTGAAAGTGCCGATGCTCCATTCCGGAGGCTCCGGTAGAAATTGCTGGGATTTGCGTTTTTACCCCCTTAATGTCTGACCAATGGGTGAACAGCATTTCCGTGCACATGACTTGTGTTTCAAAGTTTATAGTCCGTTTGAGTTTTCCCGTGCAAACCGAACCTTCTGAAAAATGAAACAATGCAACAAACTGTCGTCTGGTGCGCACCAGAGAACGGACTGTTAGGTGTGAATGCGACCTTAAGACTCTTCAAGGTGGGAGTACATACATGAAACAAGGAAAAACAATCACTTGTGAATTTATGATTAGTATCTTCTATCTTCTATAGAAAGACAATGCAAACCAGCAAGAGTTTAAAGAGCAATATTGGAAAAATGTAAGCCTGCAAATAACCGAAAGGTACGGTAGCCGACAGGCAGGGGCGCCGCTTGTGAACAGGCAAGGAAGGCAACTGCTTGGGGCCCCGGACCAGAAGGGGGCCCCCAAAGAAGGTCCACAGCTACGACAACATGAAACACCCTTTAATTTACTGCAACGACATGTCGGGAAACCCCCTCAAGGCC
>NW_022990114.1:0-29190 GCF_902827175.1 Gymnodraco acuticeps | reverse complement strand
GAATACACACTTTATACACTGAATACACTGAATACACACTGAATACACACTGAATACACTGAATACACACTGAATATACACTGAATACACTGAATACACACTGAATACACACTGAATACACTGAATACACACTGAATATACACTGAATACACTGAATACACTGAATACACACTGAATACACACTGAATACACACTGAATACACACTGAATACACACTGAATACACACTGAATACACACTGAATACACACTGAATACACTCTGAATACACACTGAATACACTGAATACACTGAATACACACTGATACACACTGAATACACTGAATACACTGAATACACACTGAATACACTGAATACACTGAATACACACTGAATACACTGAATACACACTGAATACACTGAATACACACTGAATACACTGAATACACTGAATACACACTGAATACACTGAATACACTGAATACACACTGAATACACACTGAATACACTGAATACACACTGAATACACACTGAATACACTGAATACACACTGAATACACTGAATACACTGAATACACACTGAATACACACTGAATACACACTGAATACACACTGAATACACACTGAATACACTGAATACACACTGAATACACACTGAATACACTGAATACACACTGAATACACTGAATACACTGAAAGTTTCAGGAACAAAGATTTTCTCTCTTTTTGATCCATTTCTATAAAAACCTGAAAATGAGCCGATCAGATTTTGGGGACTTGATGATGTCATAACGATGTTTTGTCTTGTGTAACCATTAGCCAATCAGCAACCAAGGTAACCCCACCCCCCCCCCCTCATCACCTGAATCTCCTCTAGAGCTCCATTGAGTTCTTTGTAACCAGATGTCTCTCAGAGGGGCGTGGGGAGGGGCTCCTTGCTTTCATCTGAAGTCACAGACAGAGAATCAGCACTTTGGAAACAGGGCTGAAACAGAGGGATTATGGGTAATGCTGCAATGATCTGTTTGGTGTTCAGCCAATCAGAGACAGGCTCTGGATATATCTGAGACCTGGGATATATTGATGAAGAGGAGGAGGATGATGATGATAGGAGACCTTTGAAATGTAATTGTTCGTCTTGATGTCTCTTTTCTCTTGATGTCTCTTGATGTCTCTCTTGTCTCTTGATGTCTCTTGATGTCTCTCTCTTGTCTTGATGTCTCTTGATGTCTCTTGATGTCTCTCTGTCTCTTGATGTCTCTGTTGTCTTTGATGTCTCTCTTTGTCTTGATGTCTCTTGTTGTCTCTTGAGTCTCTGATGTCTCTCTCTTGTCTCTTGATGTCTCTTGATGTCTCTCTCTTGTCTCTTGATGTCTCTTGATGTCTCTTGATGTCTCTTGATGTCTCTCTTGTCTCTTGATGTCTCTTGTTGTCTCTTGATGTCTCTCTCTTGTCTCTTGATGTCTCTTGTTGTCTCTTGATGTCTCTTGTTGTCTCTTGATGTCTCTCTTGTCTCTTGATGTCTCTTGTTGTCTCTTGATGTCTCTCTTGTCTCTTGATGTCTCTCTTGTCTCTTGATGTCTCTTGATGTCTCTCTCTTGTCTCTTGATGTCTCTTGATGTCTCTCTCTTGATGTCTCTTGATGTCTCTCTCTCTTGTCTCTTGATGTCTCTCTCTTGTCTCTTGATGTCTCTCTCTTGTCTCTTGTTGTCTCTTGATGTCTCTTGTTGTCTCTTGATGTCTCTCTCTTGTCTCTTGATGTCTCTTGTTGTCTCTTGATGTCTCTCTTGTCTCTTGATGTCTCTTGATGTCTCTCTCTTGTCTCTTGATGTCTCTTGATGTCTCTCTCTCTTGTCTCTTGATGTCTCTCTCTTGTCTCTTGATGTCTCTCTCTTGTCTCTTGTTGTCTCTTGATGTCTCTCTCTTGTCTCTTGATGTCTCTTGTTGTCTCTTGATGTCTCTCTTGTCTCTTGATGTCTCTCTCTTGTCTCTTGATGTCTCTTGATGTCTCTCTCTTGTCTCTTGATGTCTCTTGATGTCTCTCTCTTGTCTCTTGATGTCTCTTGATGTCTCTCTCTTGATGTCTCTTGATGTCTCTCTCTCTTGTCTCTTGATGTCTCTCTCTTGTCTCTTGATGTCTCTCTTGTCTCTTGATGTCTCTCTCTTTTCTCTTGATGTCTCTCTCTTGTCTCTTGATGTCTCTTGATGTCTCTCTCTTGTCTCTTGATGTCTCTTGTTGTCTCTTGATGTCTCTTGATGTCTCTCTCTTGTCTCTTGATGTCTCTTGTTGTCTCTTGATGTCTCTTGATGTCTCTCTCTTGTCTCTTGATGTCTCTCTCTTGTCTCTTGTTGTCTCTTGATGTCTCTTGTTGTCTCTTGATGTCTCTCTCTTGTCTCTTGATGTCTCTTGTTGTCTCTTGATGTCTCTCTTGTCTCTTGATGTCTCTCTCTTGTCTCTTGATGTCTCTCTCTTGTCTCTTGATGTCTCTTGATGTCTCTCTCTTGTCTCTTGATGTCTCTTGATGTCTCTTGATGTCTCTCTCTCTTGTCTCTTGAATGTCTCTCTCTCTGTAGGATGTCTCTCTCTCTTGTCTCTTGATGTCTCTCTGTCTCTTGTGTCTCTTTGATGTCTCTCTTGTCTCTTGAGTTGTCTCTTGTCTCTATGTCTCTTGATGTCTCTCGCTCTTGTCTCTGATCTCTCTTCTCTTGATGTCTCTTTGTCTCTTGATGTCTCTCTTTGCTCTTGATGTCTCTTGATGTCTCTCTCTTGTCTCTTGATGTCTCTTGATGTCTCTTGTTGTCTCTTGATGTCTCTTGTTGTCTCTTGATGTCTCTTCTTGTCTCTTGATGTCTCTTGATGTCTCTTGTTGTCTCTTGATGTCTCTTGTTGTCTCTTGATGTCTCTCTCTTGTCTCTTGATGTCTCTCTTGTCTCTTGATGTCTCTTGATGTCTCTCTCTTGTCTCTTGATGTCTCTCTCTTGTCTCTTGATGTCTCTCTTGTCTCTTGATGTCTCTCTCTTGTCTCTTGATGTCTCTTGATGTCTCTCTCTTGTCTCTTGATGTCTCTTGATGTCTCTTGTTGTCTCTTGATGTCTCTTGTTGTCTCTTGATGTCTCTCTCTTGTCTCTTGATGTCTCTCTTGTCTCTTGATGTCTCTCTCTTGTCTCTTGATGTCTCTTGATGTCTCTCTCTTGTCTCTTGATGTCTCTTGATGTCTCTCTCTTGTCTATTGATGTCTCTTGATGTCTCTCTCTTGTCTCTTGATGTCTCTTGATGTCTCTCTCTTGTCTCTTGATGTCTCTTGATGTCTCTCTCTCTTGTCTCTTGTCTCTTCTCTTGTCTCTTCTTGATGTCTCTCTTTTCTCTTGATGTCTTCTCTTGTCTCTTGATGTCTCTTGATGTCTCTCTCTTGTCTCTTGATGTCTCTTGATGTCTCTCTTGATGTCTCTTGATGTCTCTCTCTTGATGTCTCTTGATGTCTCTCTCTTGTCTCTTGATGTCTCTTGATGTCTCTCTCTTTTCTCTTGATGTCTCTTGATGTCTCTCTCTTGTCTCTTGATGTCTCTTGATGTCTCTCTCTTGTCTCTTGATGTCTCTTGATGTCTCTCTCTTGTCTCTTGATGTCTCTCTTGTCTCTTGATGTCTCTTGATGTCTCTTGATGTCTCTTGTCTTTCTCTTGTCTCTTGATGTCTCTTGTCTTTCTCTTGTCTCTTGATGTCTCTTGTCTCTCAGGCTGTCCTCTGATCTTGTCTCTTGATGTCTCTCTTGTCTCTTGATGTCTCTCTTGTCTCTTGATGTCTCTTGATGTCTCTCAGTCTGTCCTCTGATCTTGTCTCTTGATGTCTCTTGATGTCTCTCTTGTCTCTTGATGTCTCTTGATGTCTCTTGATGTCTCTCTTGTCTCTTGATGTCTCTCTTGTCTCTTGATGTCTCTCTTGTCTCTTGATGTCTCTCAGTCTGTCCTCTGATCTTGTCTCTTGGTGTCTCTTGATGTCTCTCTTGTCTCTTGATGTCTCTTGATGTCTCTCAGTCTGTCCTCTGATCTTGTCTCTTGATGTCTCTCTTGTCTCTTGATGTCTCTTTCTTGTCTCTCTTGTCTCTTGATGTCTCTTGTCTCTCAGTCTGTCCTCTGATCTTGTCTCTTGATGTCTCTCTTGTCTCTTGATGTCTCTTGTCTCTCAGTCTGTCCTCTGATCTTGTCTCTTGATGTCTCTCTTGTCTCTCTTGTCTCTTGATGTCTCTCTTGTCTCTTGTCTCTCAGGTCTGGCCCGCTCTCAGTCTGTCCCCAGTCTGGTTCTGTCCTCTCAGGTTGTGACTCTGTGGTATCGCCCCCCCGACGTCCTGCTGGGGAACACAGAGTACTGCAGCAGCCTGGACGTCTGGTACATATTACTGACCCTGGCAGAGACCCTCCCCGGTCCCCATCACACACTGACCCTGATAGAGACCCTCCCCGGTCCCCGTCACACACTGACCCTGCTAGAGACCCTCCCCGGTCCCCATCACACACTGACCCTGCTAGAGACCCTCCCCGGTCCCCATCACACACTGACCCTGATAGAGACCCTCCCCGGTCCCCATCACACACTGACCCTGATAGAGACCCTCCCCGGTCCCCATCACACACTGACCCTGATAGAGACCCTCCCCGATCCCCATCACACACTGACCCTGATAGAGACCCTCCCCGGTCCCCATCACACACTGACCCTGCTAGAGACCCTCCCCGGTCCCCATCACACACTGACCCTGATAGAGACCCTCCCCGGTCCCCATCACACACTGACCCTGATAGAGACCCTCCCCGGTCCCCATCACACACTGACCCTGATAGAGACCCTCCCCGATCCCCATCACACACTGACCCTGCTAGAGACCCTCCCCGGTCCCCATCACACACTGACCCTGATAGAGACCCTCCCCGATCCCCATCACACACTGACCCTGATAGAGACCCTCCCCGGTCCCCATCACACACTGACCCTGCTAGAGACCCTCCCCGATCCCCATCACACACTGACCCTGATAGAGACCCTCCCCGGTCCCCATCACACACTGACCCTGCTAGAGACCCTCCCCGGTCCCCATCACACACTGACCCTGATAGAGACCCTCCCCGGTCCCCATCACACATGACCCTGATAGAGACCCTCCCGGTCCCATCACAACACTGACCCTGCTAGAGACCCTCCCCGGTCCCCATCACACACTGACCCTGCTAGAGACCCTCCCCGGTCCCATCACACACTGACCCTGATAGAGACCCTCCCCGATCCCCATCACACACTGACCCTGATAGAGACCCTCCCGGTCCCCATCACACAACTGACCCTGATAGAGACCCTCCCGGTCCCCATCACACACTGACCCTGATAGAGACCCTCCCCGGTCCCCATCACACACTGACCTGATAGAGACCCTCCCCGGTCCCCATCACACACTGACCCTGATAGAGACCCCCCGGTCCCATCACACACTGACCCTGATAGAGACCCTCCCCGGTCCCCATCACACACTGACCCTGCTAGAGACCCTCCCCGGTCCCATCACACACTGACCTGATAGAGACCCTCCCCGGTCCCATCACACACTGACCCTGCTAGAGACCCTCCCCGGTCCCCATCACACACTGACCCTGATAGAGACCCTCCCCGATCCCCATCACACACTGACCCTGATAGAGACCCTCCCCGATCCCCATCACACACTGACCCTGATAGAGACCCTCCCCGGTCCCCATCACACACTGACCCTGATAGAGACCCTCCCCGGTCCCCATCACACACTGACCCTGATAGAGACCCTCCCCGGTCCCCATCACACACTGACCCTGCTAGAGACCCTCCCCGGTCCCCATCACACCACTGACCCTGATAGAGACCCTCCCCGGTCCCCATCACACACTGACCCTGATAGAGACCCTCCCCGGTCCCCATCACACACTGACCCTGCTAGAGACCCCCCCCCCGGTCCCCATCACACACTGACCCTGATAGAGACCCTCCCCGGTCCCCATCACACACCTGACCCTGATAGAGACCCTCCCCGGTCCCCATCACACACTGACCCTGATAGAGACCCCTCCCCGGTCCCCATCACACACTGACCCTGATAGAGACCCTCCCCGGTCCCCATCACACACTGACCCTGATAGAGACCCTCCCCGGTCCCCATCACACACTGACCCTGCTAGAGACCCTCCCCGGTCCCCATCACACACTGACCCTGATAGAGACCCTCCCCGGTCCCCATCACACACTGACCCTGATAGAGACCCTCCCCGGTCCCCATCACACAGCTGACCCTGATAGAGACCCTCCCCGGTCCCCATCACACACTGACCCTGATAGAGACCCTCCCCGGTCCCCATCACACACTGACCCTGATAGAGACCTCCGGTCCCCATCACACAACTGACCCTGATAGAGACCCTCCCCGGTCCCCATCACACCACTGACCCTGATAGAGACCCTCCCCGGTCCCCATCACACCACTGACCCTGATAGAGACCCTCCCCGGTTCCCCATCACACACTGACCCTGCTAGAGACCCTCCCCGGTCCCCATCACACACTGACCCTGATAGAGACCCTCCCCGAGCCCCATCACACACTGACCCTGATAGAGACCCTCCCCGGTCCCCATCACACACTGACCCTGATAGAGACCCTCCCCGGTCCCCATCACACACTGACCCTGATAGGACCTCCCCCGGTCCCCATCACACACTGAACCCTGATAGAGACCTCCCCGGTCCCCATCACACACTGACCTGATAGACGACCTCCCCGGTCCCCATCACACACTGACCCTGATAGAGACCCTCCCCGGTCCCCATCACACACCTGACCCTTGATAGAGACCCTCCCCGGGTCCCCATCACACACTGACCCTGCTAGAGACCCTCCCCGGTCCCCATCACACACTGACCCTGATAGAGACCCTCCCCTGGTCCCCATCACACACTGACCCTGATAGAGACCCTCCCCGGTCCCCATCACACACTGACCCTGATAGAGACCCTCCCCGGTCCCCATCACACACTGACCCTGATAGAGACCTCCCCGGTCCCCATCACACACTGACCCTGATAGAGACCCTCCCCGGTCCCCATCACACACTGACCCTGATAGAGACCCTCCCCGGTCCCCATCACACACTGACCCTGATAGAGACCCTCCCCGGTCCCCATCACACACTGACCCTGATAGAGACCCTCCCCGGTCTCTCCATAGAGGCTGAATCCTCATGTTCATCACAGAGCTATCATCTGCCTCAAACAGTCCTGATGCTCTTCTATCACACATGCTGTCATGTTCACAGCTGCAGTTGATACCTTTGATCTCATGCTACTCTCATGCTGGAGGAGGACACTCAGTGTCTTCTCAACAGAAACATGTTGTTGTTGTTGTTGTTGTTGTTGTTTCCTGTGATGGAGAGGCTTCTAAACCCAGCTGTGTTCTCTCAGGAGTGCAGGGTGTATCTTTGTGGAGATGCTGCAGGGTGCGCCAGCATTCCCCGGAGCCTCAGACCAGAGCGCTCAGCTGCAGCACATCTGGACGGTACAATAACAATATGTATTAACTTATTGTTTGTATTGTTGTTATTGTTGTTGTTATTGATGCTTCACCCTGCAGGTGCTGGGCGTCCCGTCTGAGCTCAGCTGGCCTGGAGTCACTCAGCTGCCGCACTTTCACCCAGGTGCGCAGCTCTCTGATGTTGTTTGTTTGCTTGTTTATGTATTTAAGGGACACATTGACCCTCAGTGTTAGCCAGCAGGCAAGATGTACCACAACAACACTAGAGAGTACAGCAGACAACATCAGTACAACAATAAATACATATTATAATATATACATCTATACATCTAAGATGTCTGTAGATGTGTTTGTTTTGTCTCCTCAGAGCGGCTCCTTCCCTCTCGGCCCAAGAAGCTTCACAACGTTTGGAAACGGTTCGGAAATACAAACATTTAAGAAGTGCAGATGAACTCAAACATATAACCAGTGTGTTAGCAGTTAGCATGTTAGCATGCTGTAGTCTGATAAACAGTGTGTTAGCAGTTAGCATGTTAGCATGCTGTAGTCTGATAAACAGTGTGTTAGCAGTTAGCATGTTAGCATGCTGTAGTCTGATAAACAGTGTGTTAGCAGTTAGCATGTTAGCATGCTGTAGTCTAATAAAACAGTGTGTTAGCAGTTAGCATGTTAGCATGCTGTAGTCTGATAAACAGTGTGTTAGCAGTTAGCATGTTAGCATGCTGTAGTCTGATACCCTGGGTGTTTCTCAATGTCGAGTAAGGATGCTCCAGAGCCACTATTTCAAGCATACTACGTCATCGAGTGCCGCGGAGGACTGTTCCAATCTCCAGCATACTTGGAAATGTACCGAGCCCGGCGTACTTCGTTTGGAGACATTTCGAGGCTGCACATGCGTAGACTCCGCGGTCTTAAAATCCCCACACGGATGGGGGTTATTCCCTCTCTTTATTCAAGAGCGGGGTCTTTGAATTTGAGAGCATACTTTATTGATTTCACGTGCAGAATATGTATTTATTTCCTCGCACTCAAATAGTGCCTGCTTGTCAGAGATGGGTTCGTTACTAAAAAAAAGTAATATATTACTTTAAAAAAAGTAATATATTACACTACTTTGTTACTCTCTACATAAAGTAACTCGCAGGCCCGGCCCTCCCTACGGGCAGACCCGGCCCTCCCTACGGGCAGACGCGGCCCTCCCTGCGGGCAGACCACGCAGACTGCTTAAGTTTCATGCTCTCTCTGGTTCAGTCGTCACAGACTGATCCAGATCCTGATCTGACCGTGGCTGTCCCTCTGCCTCCTGATATCTGTATGTTGCGCAGTGTATCTCTGAACGATTAGACCCTCCAGATAAACGCGATTCTGCGATCGCAGAATTTACCGCATAATCAGCAAAATGGCGCAGATTTTTAAAAGGCCGCATAATCCCCGCATTTTTCCACAAAGTTGAGAAAAAAAAAAGTTAACTCGTCTTGACGTGAAGTGATGATGATGATGATGATGACGGGACGTCATCAGCTCGCGCATCACAGAAGGTAAACAACACCGTAGAGTGAACGTGTGGAGCTCACACGAGAGAGAAAACACCAAGATGAAACAATTTAATCTAATTTACCGACGAACATTTCTGCTAAAGACCGGGCAGAGCAGTACCCCGATGTCTCGCACGACAGTGGGGGGGAAACTATTCTGCACCCCGTGCAACTGTGTGTTGGAGCATAAGAGAACATCGACGGTGACGACCCACTTTGATTCATTCAAACATTCGAACATGCTTTCTGCTGCTGCCGACAAGAAAGCCAAACAACTCCCGTTCACCGAGGCATCGACCTCCAAAACCCTTTGAGGGCTACAAGGAACGAGGTGAGAAGCCTACAAGATTGAAGCTGGTCAGATAACGAGTAAATGAAATGAAATGAAAACAGAATGAGGCGGAGAAGTGTGTGTGTGTGTGTGTGTGTGTGTGTGTGTGTGTGTGTGTGTGTGTGTGTGTGTGTGTGTGTGTGTGCGCATGTGTGTGTGTGTGTGTGTGTGTGCGTGAGAGATAGAGAGAGAGAGAGAGAGTGTGATTAAAATAGCCCAATTGCTTTTACAATAAATAAACATTGAATGTGTTTAATTGCATAGTAAAGGGTTTTAACGTTAGCGGCAGGTTGTGTGTGAGAGAGAATAAATAAATAAGACATCCCAATATTTATTTTAGCATATTTCACAACTTCCCGCAATTTCACCGCATAAAATCACGTAAAACGCATGTTTGATCTCATAATCAAGGATTTTAGCCCACGTTTTTCTGGAGGGTCTAAACGATGGTGAGTCCTCTGTGCACATGGGCAACATGTCCTCTACTATGAAGGATGCTACAAGCCTGTCCATCTCTGCTTTAGTTACCGGTCCTCCACATTCTAATTTGTGCTGCTTCGGAGTCGGCGGCGGCGCACTCACAACATCCTCCCTCTGGGTCCGGGGGTCCTTAGCTATTAGCTTCACCTTAGCATGTGTTATTTGCAGGTGCTTGTTGAGGTGTGGTGTTCCAGCAGTGGATAACAGCTGCTGGCCTGGACACAGTTTGCACCTCACCGTCACATTCCTTTCCTTTCTTCGGACCAACTCAAAATAATGGGCATACCTCCACCCAGGGCCGGCCCTAGACCTTTGGGGGCCCTAAGCGAGCTCTGGCTTGGGGGCCCCCCACACTGAAGCGCGTTCTCACTTCACACAACACAGAACCAACTTTTGGCTTATGATGTTAGCAGAAGCACACATTGTATAAATAAGCATGGAAACACCGTGGACCTAACCTCCTCTAGCGGGGTCCTCACCTCCTCTAGCGGGGTCCTCACCTCCTTTAAGGGGGTCCTCACCTCCTCTAAGGGGGTCCTCACCTCCTCTAAGGGGCTCCTCACCTCCTCTAGGGTGGTCCTCACCTCCTCTAAGGGGGTCCTCACCTCCCCCGGGATTTTTTTCTAAATATTGAAGTTGAAAGCATCAATCTGGTGCACTTTGAGAGCAACATGAAGAGATCTATGGATACCTCTCTCAACACCCAGATGGAACAGAACTGTAAACAGATTTTTCTTTATGGATATTTTACAAATCACTTAAACTGTATTCTTGTTTTGTCATATAGTATTTCATAACTGTTTTTCATGTATTCTCTCTGGCTGTCCATCTCATAATGTTCACATAGAAACTAGCTGTCAATACGAATATCATTCAGAATAATTATAATTTCATGCAAAAATCTGTCACAAAAAGAGGTTGCACATTTAAATGCAGGTGTTGTTATGGCAACGTCAGTGACCACAAAGCCACATTTACTGCTGCAAATACGTTCAAACATGCTGTCGACACTAAAGCAGTGGCATGCCACCATTGGTTGATGCTTAGCTAAGCTAACTATGAAACACTTTAACTGACAGGACTCAGGATCAACTGTGTACTGTAACGCTACGTCCACACAGCAGCTTTTCAAAAATCTTGAAAATCTTGGAGCTGGGCGTGTCTGAAAGCTTGGGGATTTTTTGCGAGCAACGCGACCAACAACCAATCACATGAATCTCCCGCCCCATACACATACAAAGCAAAAAACCCCGGGGATTTTAGCGAGCAATATATATAAATATAAACTCCCCAAACAGGCGAAAACCTACCAGTTTCACCCACTGTCTCTGCCACCTCCCTCCATGCCTGGTTCCTCCGGTTTGTATCCCGGTAATAGTCTGGTCGTAAAGAACCGGGTGATTTGCTACCGTAATTTCTCGTTTGGAATATGAGGAAATGAACTGCGGTCTGGCTCTCCCTGCTTTGAATAAGTAACGAAGTAACGCGTGTCGGGGCAATGTTAGTAACTGTACTGTGATTACTGAATTATAAAAGTTACACTACTCCGTTACGACACAAGTTATTATTACAGGAACGCGTTACTCCCAACTCGCTGCTTGCACTCAGATATATTGCTGCTTACAGATTTCCTGTGTTCCAGCTTAAAACCTTCTCCTCGCACTCAGGCTGTTTCTGCGCTTGTGAAATGTCTGCTCTCAGATTTCTTCCGTGCGCGCTCGGATCTTTTGTGCAACAACCCTGTCACAATCCCTCAACCAATAGGAGGCCAGGTGTCCTTGCGGGTGCGTTCGATTTACTTATGGTTTATAAACTCCCGCCCTCCACGGCTTTATAACATCACATGTACTTCACTTGTTTGATTTACAACTTTTGGGGTGAGGGGGGGGTAGGGTGTCCAGATGTCCCGCTTTGCGCGGGACTGCACAGCATTTTCACGACTTTTGGTGCGTCCCGCAAATTGAGACGATGTCCCGCATATTTCATTTTGATTGGCTAAAACGCTTTTCTTAAAATCAGATTCACTGGCTGTTGAGAAAGCAGGGAAGGCTATCATCACGAGGCTGTGTTTGCTGTCAATCAAACTGTAACACACGGCGGGTGCTGGTCAAGTGTTAACCAATGAGAGTAACTCACTCACACACCCCCCCCCCCCCCGCGGCCCCACCAAACAACAACAACGAACGCAGGCGACGCAGCAGGTTATGGAAAATGGAGGAAACTGAAACTACAGCTAAGAAGACACAGAGAATGCGATTCTCACAAAACGTGTCGCTCAAAAAGAGACATCCCACTCTATGGAGACATTCCTACTCAAACCAAAACATGATGGCCACTCAGACAAGGTAACAGCAGCAGAAATAACCAGTGTTTACCATACAGTGCAACACTCCCAATCATACCGGTCAAATGACAAGGTTGGGTGCTGTTGAGAGGGTGTCCCACATTGTCCCACACAACCATACTCCTTGTCCCACATTTGGTTTGTTGGGATCTGGTCACCCTAGGGGGGGGGGGGGGGGGAGCACAGTTAGTATATATTTATAAAACGGACAAGTCAAATCAAGCAATCTGATGTAGAGGCAACAGAAACTGCCCTCCTTGCTGTCACTGAGGAACTGCACACTGCTAAAGCAGCCTCCCGCTCCTCTGTCATCATCCTGTTGGACCTGTCTGCTGCATTCGACACGGTGAATCATCAGATCCTCCTTCACACTCTCCAAGCACTTGGAGTTTCAGGCTCTGCACTTTCCCTCCTCACCTCATATCTGAAAGACCGCACCTACAGGGTTACTTGGAGAGGGTCGGAGTCCGACCCTTGTCAATTAACTACAGGGGTCCCTCAGGGCTCTGTTCTTGGTCCCCTCCTCTTCTCCCTGTACACAAACTCGCTCGGATCAGTCATTAGCCCGCATGGTTTTTCTTACCACTGCTACGCTGACGACCCCCAACTAATTCTGTCCTTTCCCCGCTCAGAGACCCAGGTCGTCGCACGCATCTCTGCTTGTCTAGCTGACATCTCTCAGTGGATGTCTGCTCACCACCTCAAGCTCAACCTTGACAAGACTGAACTGCTTTTCCTTCCGGGAAAAGATTGTCCCACTCTTGACCTGACAATCAACATCGGCACCTCAGTTGTTTCCCCGACTCAGACTGCAAGGAATCTGGGTGTGACCCTAGATAACAACCTGTCCTTCACTGCAAACATCGCTGCTACAACCCGTTGCTGCAGATACACGCTTTACAACATCAGGAGGATGCGTCCCCAGCTGACTCAGAAAGCGACTCAGGTTCTGGTCCAGGCTCTCGTCATCTCACGCCTAGACTACTGCAACTCCCTCCTGGCTGGTCTACCTGCATGTGCCATCCGACCTCTGCAGCTCATCCAGAATGCAGCGGCTCGCCTGGTCTTCAACCTTCCTAAATGTCTCCCACACCACTCCGCTCCTCCGCTCCCTCCACTGGCTTCCGGTAACTGCTAGAATCCACTTCAAGACACTGGTACTTGCTTACCATGCTGCGAATGGATCTGGCCCTTCCTACATCCAGGACATGGTTAAACTGTATACCCCAGCACGTGCACTACGCTCTGCATCAACCAAACGACTCGCTGCGCCCTCAATGCGAGGGGGGCCCAAGTTCCCATCAGCAGAAACACGTGAGTTTGCTATCCTGGCTCCAAGATGGTGGAATAAGCTCCCCATTGACATCAGGACGGCAGATAGCTTACACACCTTCCAGACTGAAAACTCATCTCTTTCGACTCCACTTCGAGCGATAGAACTATTAACAAAGCACTTATATATTAATAAAGGACTGGCTTATCTAAAGCCAGTTGAGTAGCACTTGAAATGTTTGGCTCTATGAAACCTGATGTACTTTATGATTCTGTTTTCTTCAAGGTTGTGTCTTCCTGGTCGAACGCACTTATTGTAAGTCGCTTTGGATAAAAGCGTCAGCTAAATGTGATGTGATGATGTTGCTTAGCCGTGATATAATGAGCGTATATCCCGGGTATAATTGTAGTTACTTTTCACGAGTCAGTATTCCTCCGCGTCTGAGAAAAGCTACAACCGTACAACTGTTACATTACGTCCGTCACGAAACTAACTAACTAACTAACAAAGCTTGAGATGGAAACATTTACGGTTAACTTCGACCTCCGGGTGGCCTCACTATGGAGGAGTGGATTGAGAAGTGCCTAGCTCCAGAAAAAAAAGCACCTAAACGACGACAATGCTGTCTGTCTAATATGTTCTCTAGCTGTTATTCTTGTTGCAACCACCTCGCACTATGTTTTGTGCAGAAGACAACAGAGGGACTATTTTATTTTATTCCCGGGCCGATTTGTATTCCCAGTCTGCCACTGAACGTAGCTATTATGTAAGGTGCTAATTTGTAAATCAAACAAGTGAAGTACATGTTATGTTATAAAGCCGTGGAGGGCGGGAGTTTATAAACCAAAGAGTAACCGCCCTTACGGGACGCTGTAATAAGTGAAGCGAACGCTCCCGCAAGGACAGGATTGTTGCACAAAAGTTCAGAGCGTGCAGAAACAGCCTGAGTGCGAGGAGAGGGTCTTAAGCTGGAACACAGGAAATCTGTAAGCAGCAATATATCTGAGTGCAAGCAGTTTGAGCAGAAGCAGATCTAAGTGCAAGCAGGAACTATTTGAGTGCGAGGACAGGGTTTGAGGGAAAGAAATATATAAAGCATGCTCTCAAATTGAAAGACCCCGCTCTTGAATAAAGATAGAATAACCCACACACACGGACCAAGGCGGGGCCTCTCATGTGACGCACACCTGCACACCTGCTCGCCTGTTCCACTCTTTGTTTTCCGAATGCCAGGAAGGATTCTTGCCTCGCTTCTGAAGCAAGATGCTCGGAAGACATGTGCTACCAAGCAAGCGTACTCGCCATTGAGAAACACCCCCTGTGTGTTAGGATGTTAGCATGTTAGCTCTCTCCCAGGCTGCAGTCTAATACCCTGTGTGTTAGCATGTTAGCAGTTAGCGTGTTAGCTCTCCCCAGGCTGCAGTCTGATACCCTGTGTGTTAGCATGTTAGCAGTTAGCGTGTTAGCTCTCCCCAGGCTGCAGTCTGATACCCTGTGTGTTAGCATGTTAGCAGTTAGCGTGTTAGCTCTCCCCAGGCTGCAGTCTGATACCCTGTGTGTTAGCATGTTAGCAGTTAGCATGTTAGCTCTCCTCCAGGCTCCAGCAGCTCCCTGGGAAGACGGAGGATCTCCTGTCTCAGATGCTGAAGCTCCGCCCCTCAGAGAGGATATCTGCTCAGGAAGCTCTGAAGCATCACTACTTCCACACGCTGCCACCTCCCATCATGCACCTGGGCGACAGTAAGAGCCTCCACCAGCTATGCTAACAGAGCTACATGCTAACAGAACAACATGCTAACAGAACAACATGCTAACAGAGCTACATGCTTACAGAGCTACATGCTAACAGAACAACATGCTAACAGAGCTACATGCTAACAGAGCTACATGCTTACAGAGCTACATGCTTACAGAGCTACATGATAACAGAGCTACATGCTAACAGAGCTACATGCTAACAGAGCTACACGCTAACAGAGATACACGATAACAGAGATACACGCTAACAGAGCTACATGCTAACATAGCTACATGCTAACAGAGATACATGCTAACAGAGCTACATGCTAACAGAGCTACATGCTAACAGAGCTACATGCTTACAGAGATACATGCTAACAGAGATACATGATAACAGAGCTACATGCTAACAAGCCATTGCTAACTTCTTCTTCTCTGATTTTCAGCTACGTCCATCTTTAAGGTTCCTGGAGTTCGTCTGGAGGCCGAAGTCAGAGCCGGGAGGAAACTCAGACCCTCAGTTTTGCACAGCGCCCCCTACTGGTGAACTAGAGTACTACTGGTGAACTAGAGTACTACTGGTGAACTAGAGTACTACAGTATACCTGAGGAGACAAGAAGAGGGGATATAACCCAAACATGGACAATTACCTGGGAAGACAATCGTAGGGGCGAATAAACCCTCAGTTTAGTGCTGAGCTGAGTCCTAAAGCTAAGCTAAGTGTTAACAGTTGTTAACAGAATCCAGGGTTTCCCACACATAGACTATACTTGGGCGTGTAAATTAATTAATTTTTCTTTTATTCGTTTGGCTGTCTACATGATGTGGTCTGCCGACATGGCCACTGTCATACAGATTATAAATCCTGGATTGGTCTCTGTGTGTCCCCCTAGACCAGTGTTTCTCAAACTTTTTCATACCAAGGACCACTTAACCAATAAAAAAACACTCGCGGACCACCTAACTCCACAAATATCCAAAAACACATCGTTTTTTACAAATCACCAGAAATGTTTACAAACAAGTGGCAACATGTGTGATGAAGATGTTTATCTGGGTTATATCATGCAATCGAAAGTGAAACTTAAGCTCGTTCCAGTGCGGAAAACTTAAATTAATTAAAAATGTGACATTTTACCAATATACTCACGGACCACTAGGGGGAGCTCACGGACCACCAGTGGTCCGCGGACCACACTTTGAGAAGCACTGCCCTAGAGGATTTGAGGTCCACCCCCACTTAAAATCACATTAATAGGTTCCTAAATACATTTACCATTTCTTTTAAATAGTAACCCATGGCCATATGTTTATTTGTGGGTAGTACCTGTTCGCTCTGCCATCGCGTGAAGGGTCTGCTAACAAGCGACCAACAGAAAGGTTAATTAATATTCTTGCACGTCACCTCAACCCCCCACCCCCCCCCCCCCCCGCTACTACCACCCCCCCAAGTATATTTCAGATCTGTGGGAAACACTGGAATCTTCTCAAGTAAATCTCCTGTCAGTCCGAACACCTTGTGAGCGTGTGTTAGCGTGTGTTAGCATGTGTTAGCAGTGTATGTAGTGGTAATGTATGTAATGATCACGCTATATAACTCAAATGTATTATTATTATTATTAATAATAATGTTTGTCTGCGTTCTCCTGAAACTGTTCGTGACTGAATCTGTATCTGTGGTCTGGAGATGATGAATAAATAAACGCAGATGAAACCGTAATAATTAATACGTTTTTAACATTTAAATGATATCTCGGTGTCGGGATCAGGGGAGCACAGGTTCAAGCCCCGCTGCAGTCAGCATGTCGTTGTGTCCCTGTGCAGGGCCGGCCCGTAGCACTGGCGTTATCGATGCTCGCCTAGGGCGCCAGATCTGTGGAGGCGCTGCGCTGGTAGAAAAACATTTTTGACCGTTGGTGCTCATCCTAATGTTCGGCCTTGATGTAACAACATTCATAATTAAGTAAATGTAACACCCTTTTCACCCCGGTTACACTTTTCATTTGCCCTGTACGATGGGCGCTGTAAGTGATGACAATGGGGGATGTTGGCTTATCTGGCGCCCGCAGCTCACAGCCAAAGAGTGAGTGAGCGAGCGAGGGAGGGAGGGTGCACCGGTACCGGCGCTGTTGTTATTAGAATCTGGTGCTAGCTGCTCTAACGGATATAAGAAGAAGACCAAATTGATCATGTTGTTGATAGTGCTTCAGATGCGCTGCGAATAAAATTAGACTCAGTTGCTTCTTTGAAAAAGAAGAAAATAAAACAACATAGATTAGCTCCATGGCATAATGCCCAAACCCGCACAATAAAGCAAAAGTCGAGACAACTTGAAAGGATATGGCGTTCCACTAAACTTGACGAATCTCGTTTAAGTTGCATATTACTATCAATGAGTATAAGAAAGCACTGCGTAAAGCCAGAGCAGCCCAGGGCCGGACTGGGACACGCCCAGCCGGGCCCTAACCCTAACCTCCTCTAGGGGGTCCGGGGGCATGCTCCCCCTGGAAGATTTGTTTTTTTAAATGTTGAAGTTGAAAGCATCAATCTGGTGCACTTTGAGAGCAACATTAAGAGATCTATAGATACATCTCTCAATACCATATGAAACAGAACTGGAAGCAGATTTATTTTTCTTTATGGATATTTTACAAATCACTCTCCTTTCAAACTGTATTCTTGTTTATTAATAACAACTTTTTTTACTGTCATATAGTATTTTATACCCGTTTTATTCTCTTGTTTTTTGATAACTATAATGATCATATAAAGATGTGCCTTTACCTCACTGGTTGGAGAAAAAGCTTCTTATATTCGTTAGCATAGCTAGCTAACCAGATGCTAATAACAACACAGTGATTGACTGTATGATCAGAATGACAGATCACTGGGCTTTCAACTAAAGGCACAGCCGCGCAGGAACTGCAGCATGTGTACGGCTCCTTATGGGTACTGCAGTGTTTGGAAGTGCCGGAGCGGAGCCGCGTTCTGTATGGCGTTATATTTGTGCCTCTATCCTGAGCACGCAATGAAACATGTTGAGCATAGAAAATGCTATTGAGCGCACTTGAACAGTTTTGAGCAGAGAAATATATGTTCTCTCATAAAACTCCTGCTCCGTGCGCAAGCAGACCGCTGCACGCGCTCTCTCTCCCCCGCTGGCTCGACCTCTCCAGCCTGTGCGCGCTCAGCTTTGCCTGCGCTCGCTCAAGTTGTCACAGCGTTACAAATGTGCCACAAAACCAACCAATCGGAGAACTCGAGAAGGTCAATTCTGATTGGCTGGTCCAGCGCCATGTAGAGAGAAGAGTTGCGACAGCGGAAGTCCAAAATGCTTGATCGTCACGTGGTTCAGAGAGACTCAGAAAGTTCCCGGAAGTTCGTGGCGGGCCATTTGAATCACGATTTGAATGCATTAATAATAGGATAGAAATGCAATTTTAGCTAATTAGTGGTCAATAAAGGTTTTGATTTGCAATATTTATACAACATATCGATATGTGTATGTAGTTACATCAATGTGTTTTGTTTTTTTTAGAGTAAAATGTGCTAATATTTGAGGATTAAGATAAAATAAGAAGTACTTTATTGATACCAATTGGGGAAATGTTTACGCTGCAGCAGCAAAAGACAAGGCATTGTACATTAGACAGTTAAAAGACTAGAATTAAACAATCGAAAATGTAAACATCTTAAATAGAAATAACATAGCATTACAAAAAGTAGAAAATATACATAGTGTGAACAGCTATCTTACCTGTTAACATACATGTTAGGCTAACGTTGCCTTTGTTACAGAGCCTGTTGTTTATTGCTTTGAATTCTTTAAAACAAATATTATCTTCTTAAACCTGAATGGTAGTCAGGAGCATCACATCCTAATGTGTATTGATATATATTTAGAGAGAGGGGAGGAAGGTTTACAAATTCAGATTAGAATAATTTCTACCATTTCTTTCATTCATGGTGGTTTTAGTAATCCCTAGTAATTGAGGACACAAGTCATCTAAAGTACTAATGTAATCTTTATGGCTTTCAGAAAGGACAGCAGACCCTCAGGTGCCTATCAATGATTGTCAACTGACAGCACAATGAGTCAAAGGGCTAGCAGCAGCATGATGATGATGATGATGATGATGATGATGATACATGTGTTGTTTTAGGAACATCCATGTAAATAAATGGAATTCAATACACATTGAATAGCATATCATGCAGTTTGTCTGAGCCTTTTCCTCCGTGTTGTCCTGGCATATCGTCTCCCCCATGGTTTGCTGGGCTGCCGGGGGATGCTCCAAGCGCTCAGAGAAAGGAGTATGAATGTAAGGTTTCCCCACTAACAGAGAGGAGGAAAGAATGTCTGGCTCAAGTCAGCAGGAGCAATTTAACTATCGCAAAAGACAACAACAGCAACAACATATGTGAGGTAATCATATTTTTCACTAAACAAAGACCACACCATCGGGAAGCTTAACGTCTGTTTAATCACAAATAAGGAACAGGGAGAGGCTTGCAAAGCTCTGAGAGTTGAGACTCAGGGTCAGGGTGAGGGTCTCAGTGGGTATTCAGGCTCCATTGAATCCCCCTGGGGTTCTTGTGCTGAAAGAGGGAGACAGGAGAAAGGGTTAGATACATCTAGCAACCTATTGGATGGGACATTGCTGACCTATTTTAAACTTACCTTGTGTTTTCACTCTCACTTAAGTCCCTCTCCCTTTGCCATCAATCCCACATCAGCTGAGCTGCAACATAATACAGACAGGTAATAATCAACAGAATCACAAGGACAATATGGCTGTGATAAAAACACTCACCCATAAGTTACGTTGTTGTTTACTGTTTAGAGGTCTCAAATATCGACTCTAAATCCATATCAATCACACGCCCCAATGTTATATTTAACTAATATGTAACTCCCTCCACCCCGGATAAAAGCACGTTAAGAAGCACCTTTTCTCTAATTCCACAACGTTGGATTAATAGGCTGTTCATGGTTAACGTGTGTTGCTAACTTTTCCGGTATTCTAGCCTAATCTGTTTAGTTGTCCGGTTGAAAATTAACGCAAGCATATGCCCATTGTAGAACAGCA
This sequence comes from Gymnodraco acuticeps, assembly GCF_902827175.1. Classification (NCBI taxonomy): domain Eukaryota; kingdom Metazoa; phylum Chordata; class Actinopteri; order Perciformes; family Bathydraconidae; genus Gymnodraco; species Gymnodraco acuticeps. The sequence continues at coordinate 8,880 of NW_022990114.1, read as the reverse complement.
AACAGAAGTTGGTCCAGGTTCTGGTCAACCCAACATTGTGATAGAGAGAGAAACATGTTTTGTGATTCTGCCACCTCTAATGCTTACAGCAAGTAATCAATACCTCAGAAGGGTTCATGTACATGTAGGCTACGGTTTGTTAGCGGTTTGCTTAAACTACCCCTATAGCTATGTTGCCGGCTAGCAAACTCAGGCATTGCAAACAATAACGTGATATCAGAAAACTAGAAATGTATAACTCACCTGACACTGTGGCTATTCTCTTCATTCGAGTCTGTCATGTCCTGTAAATCTTCTTCTTATCGTGTCCACAAGGCAGTCAGTTACAGGGCTTGGTTAGATGTGGTTCAGCCACAGCTGATCTCCAGGCATGGTGTTTTCTCTTGGTGTTCTGTGGCTTACTTACAGCTTGTAGCGTAGCTTGTAGCGTGTGCAGACTAATAATAATTAATTAATAATTAATAATAATAATAATTCCTTACATTTATTATAGCGCTTTATCAATGACTCAAAGCGCTTTACATATACACACATTACACATATATGATACATGCAATGGTCAGATACTGTGGACAATACCCACAGGAGCAAGTTCAGGTGAAGTGTCTTGCCCAAGGACACACCGGCTTTACAGACGCAGCAGCGGCTAGCGTAGCTTGTGGCTGTGTTGTAGCTTGTAACTGTTGCTTGTAGTGGTGATAGGATTAGCAGTATCTAGTCGATCTTATCGATCTCGTCAATATTCCTGTAAATGTCAACGATGGATGTGTAATAAGAACGTCAACAGCCTGATGGCAACCGAAAATCTCTCTCATCTCAGATAGAAGATATGATTGGAGACGACCAGCCAATCAGAATTGACCTTCTCGAGTTCTCCGATTGGTTGGTTTTGTGGCACATTTGTAACGCTGTGACAACTTGAGCGAGCGCAGGCAAAGCTGAGCGCGCACAGGCTGGAGAGGTCGAGCCAGCGGGGGAGAGAGAGCGCGTGCAGCGGTCTGCTTGCGCACGGAGCAGGAGTTTTATGAGAGAACATATATTTCTCTGCTCAAAACTGTTCAAGTGCGCTCAATAGCATTTTCTATGCTCAACATGTTTCATTGCGTGCTCAGGATAGAGGCACAAATATAACGCCATAGTTCTGGTGCTCTCCGGCCCATTCCCAAACCGCCCCCTACACCCTACCCCTACACCCTACCACTCCGTTTGCGCGTTCACGCGCAGGGTCCGCCATATTGAGGGCTGTTCCAAAGCAACGAGTGTGGAGGGGGAGTGGGCTATCAAGCCCTCAAACAGCGAGTCTGCAGCGGTGCTGACTTGAGACCGGTCTCTACCTGACCGGAGTCACGCTGTGTGTGTCCGTCAGGAAACACGCCATTAACAAGTAGTTCCAGCAAACATCCACTGATAAACTACGATGTTAACAACCTCATGATGACCTCATATGTTTTTAACTTAGGATCAAACCTGTGTTTAGTCTAGAAAAAGGTAAATGTGTGCATTTTATTATAAAGTTGTGTATATTTACAGACCGTTGCAAAAACTAAGAAGCTTATAAACATCAGGTTTAAAACTAAAAGAGCTTTGAAACACAATGAAAGATGTTTGGAGTTTTATTTGAGTTATTCATTTAAACTTTTTGTCAAAGAGATGCTGATTTGAAACCGTTGTTCCATACAGTTACGGCACTTCCTGTTTCTGCCGGAGAGAGGGGAGGCCGTCCCAAAGCCTGCTGCTGTATTTACTCCCTCCATCTGACAGGAGGAGCCTCGTTGAGCTGCGAGTGTGGCTACAGACGGAGTTCACTCCGTCACGGAGGGGTAGGGTCGAGGGAGTGGTTTGGGATTGGGCCTCCGTCAGAACTACACCCCTGTCAGACGAGACATATACCACGTGATGACACGTTAGGCTTGTGTTGTGTTCAAGGACCCTGACCTTGGCCAGGAAAAACAGGCACTCGCTTGTTTAATTATTTTGCGTCTAGATTTCTTTAATTTTTTTCTTTTTTGTGTGTGTTTATAAATTACCTCGAGGGCCACACCAAATGGTCTCCGGAGGTTCCCCATCCCTGATCTAAACACTCAGAGAGTCCTTTACCTCACCTGAGCTGAGGTTATCAGTCTCTCAGTCTGACAGGAGAGGACTCTCCTCCACCTTGTTGTTAAAAAGCTCCTTATATCCGTTAGTGCAGCTAGCTAGCACCAGATGCTAACAACAACAACAATACACGTAACCGGTGCGCGTGCTTTATCTCACTCGCTCGCGCCACACATAACACACACCCTCCCGAGCTTGAATGACACACAGACCAATCGAGGGTATGATCTGTATGAAAGTGGCCATGTCGGCAGGCCACATCATGGAGACAGCCAGTCACCCTCTGTGAGGCAGAGTCAGACCCACATTTGCGCAGCGTTGCGTTCATAATACATAGGCCTACATAAATAAATAAAAAGTCCTCAGGCCAGCAGGCCACTTAGCAGGCCAGGCCATCGGGAAACCTCCCGGTCCTCCCGAGGGCCAGTCCGGGCCTGGAGCAGCCTACTACTCTTCATTAATAGATGAGAATAAGAATATTGCAATATTTCTTTTCAGCACTGTAGCCAGGCTGACGGAGAGCCACAGCTCGATTGAGCCTTCTATTCCCATAGCACTCAGTAGCAATGATTTGATGTGCTTTTTTAACGATAAAATTGTTACTCTTAGAAACAAAATGAATGACCTCTTGCCTTTGACCAGTATAGTGTTATCAACAGCTCCCGGAAACGTAAGTTCTAATATTACACTAGATAGTAAACTAGAATGCTTTTCAGCCATAAACCTTGAACAATTAAATTCAATGATTCTCTCTTCTAAACCATCAACGTGCATGTTAGACCCAATTACAACTAAGCTGTTGAAGGAAGTTTTTCCATTAATTAGCACTTATTTATTCAATATTATGAATATGTCTTTATTATCAGGCTATGTTCCACAATCATTCAAAGTAGCAGTGATAAAACCGCTTCTTAAAAAGCACAACCTCGATCCAGAGGTTTTAGCCAACTATAGACCTATTTCTAATCTTCCGTTCCTCTCAAAAATTCTTGAGAAAGCGGTCGCAAAACAGCTGATTACTTAAAAAACAATGATTTATTTGAAGCTTTTCAGTCTGGCTTTAGAACACATCATAGCACAGAGACAGCTCTGGTTAAAGTCACAAATGACATTCTAATAGCCTCTGACAAGGGACGTGTCTCTATTCTTGTTTTGCTCGATCTCAGTGCTGCATTTGATACTATCGACCATGATATCCTATTGCAAAGACAAGAGCACTTATGGCGCATTTCCACTGCAGCGGGTAGCCCCGTTTAAGCGTCCTTAATCGTCCTCAAGCGGCCAGGCCAGTTTTTGGTGGCCTTTCCATATAGCGTGGCACCGGCTAGCGGGTACTTTTTCCCTCACTCCGGCCCCATAAAATCGTGGTTCTATCAGGCCAGGGCTGAACTAGTGATGTCAACACTCTCGACTGCTGATTGGTCAGAGAGAATCGTCACAAGATCGCGCACGACATCATCCCTAGCGTCGCATATATATCTAGAAGCAAGCTTGCAGCATTTTTATAAACAGCATTTTGTAAACGGATGAGCTACAAAAATGGCAACGTCAAAGAAAAGCACACCGTGGTCGACCGAGGAGGTGACGACGTTCCTACATCTCATTGGGGATGATCAAATCCAGCGGGAGCTCGACGGAACAACTCGAAATGTGAACAAAAACAAAGCCGATCGCCCCGCCTACACTGCGTTGCTACCCCAGGTCCTAAACTGTAATGGAAATGCGCCACGGCCTCGGACGGCCAGCGAAAGCAGCCCGAGGCCAGAGCGAGGACGCTTAGGGACGCTTAAACGGGGCTACCCCGCTGCAGTGGAAATGTGCTATTAGTTGGCATACAGGGAACTGCTTTAGACTGGTTTAGGTCCTATCCATCTGAACGCTCTCAGTTTGTACGTGTCAACAATGAATCTTCCACGCAAACCAAAGTTAGCCATGGAGTGCCACAGGGCTCAGTGCTCGGACCTATTTTGTTCACATTATATATGCTTCCGTTAGGCAATATTATAAGGAATCATTCTGTAAACTTTCATTGTTATGCGGATGATACTCAACTATATTTATCAATCAAGCCTGATGAAATTAATCATCTAAATAAAATTCAAGACTGCCTTAAGGACTTAAAAACGTGGATGACCTTAAACTTTTTGATGTTAAACACGACCAAAACTGAAGTTATTGTACTTGGCCCGAAGAATCTACGAAACAAACTAAGTAAAGATATACTAACTATGGATGGCATTAATTTGGCCTCCAGTGAGACTGTAAGGAATCTTGGTGTTATATTTGATCAGGATTTATCCTTTAACGCCCACATAAAATCAATCTCAAGGACCGCCTACTTCCATCTACGTAACATTGCAAAGATCAGGCATATCTTGCCTCAAAACGATGCAGAGAAACTAGTCGATGCATTTGTTACTTCAAGGCTGGATTATTGTAACTCTTTATTATCAGGGTGTACCAAGAAGTCAGTCAAGTGGCTTCAGCTGATTCAAAATGCTGCAGCTCGTGTACTAACCAGAGTTAGGAAAAGGGACCACATTACTCCTGTTCTGGCTGCCTTACACTGGCTCCCTATAGAACACAAGATAGAATTTTAAATTCTTCTTCTCACCTACAAAGCCCTTAATGGGCAGGCGCCATCTTACCTTAAAGAACTCATTATACCCTACTGTCCTACTAGGGCATTGCGTTCCAAGAATGCAGGGTTGTTGGTTGTTCCTAGAGTCTCTAAAAGTACAATGGGAGCCAGAGCCTTTTCTTATCAAGCTCCACATTTGTGGAATCAGCTTCCAGTTTGTGTTCGGGCGGCAGACACCCTATCCGTTTTTAAGAGTGCGCTTAAGACCTTCCTTTTTGATAAAGCTTATAGTTAGGGCTGATTAGATCCAGCCCCTAGTTTTGCTGATATAGGCTTAGTTTGTCGGGGGACATCTTACTTCTTCCTTCTCTCTGTCTATACCTGTGTACTCTCATGTTCCGATTAACCCAGCTTCCCCAAATGTCTTTCTTTTTGGTGTCTATATACGCCGGGATCCGGAGTCATGGATGATCCTGCGCTCCTCTGTCCTGCATCGCGAGCCCTGGATCTTGAGTCGTGGCTGTGGTCCTGGATCATAGGTCCTGGATGGATATCCTCGTGGATTCATCTTCCTATTATACACACATGCATTTCCAAACATTTGGACTACCTATGTTGTAAATGTATTATCTTTTCAATTTACACACGGCATCTATTGCACGTCTGTCCGTCCTGGGAGAGGGATCCCTCCTCTGTTGCTCTCCCTGAGCTTTCTCCCATTTTTCCCTTTAAACTGTGGGTTTTCTCCGGAAGTTTTTCCTTGTACGATGTGAGGGTCTGAGGACAGAGTGTCTGAGGACAGAGGGTCTGAGGACAGATGGTCTGAGGACAGAGTGTCTGAGGACAGAGGGTCTGAGGACAGATGGTCTGAGGACAGAGTGTCTGAGGACAGAGGGTCAAAGGACAGAGGGTCTGAGGACAGAGGGTCTAAGGACAGAGGGTCTAAGGACAGAGGGTCTAAGGACAGAGGGTGTCGTATTGTCATACTGATATTCTGTACAAACTGTGAAGTCCACTGAGACAAATGTAACATTTGTGATATTGGGCTATAAATAAACACTGATTGATTGATTGAAGATGTTTCTACAATGATGTGGAGGGAGAGTCCTCTCCAGTCAGACTGAGAGGCTGATAACTACAGCTCAGTGAGGTAAAGGACTCTGAGTGTTTAGATAGTTCACTCTAGTCTAAGTTATCTCAGTGGGTCTCAAACGGTTTGATCACAATTTATGTAAACACATATTTCCAAGGCACTCCTTTATAATGATTGGGATAAACAGGTTTGAAATCATTCCAATGTAAACTATAACAAATATAACCCAAAACATAGAATAATGCATTACGTTGTTGTTTCACTGCAGGTTGTAAACCAAAAATGTCGTTTTAAACTGGAGAGATTAAAAAATATGCACGAATAAATAAATGTTAATAGGTCAAATAAGATATGAAAGAACAACAATAATAAAGTAAGTTACATGTATTTGTTATTGGCTATGGGTTACTGGTTATGTTCACATACTTATTGATTATTAAAATGTAAACCGATCTTTTTTAAGGGTGTTTAGAGTTGTACCCCTAGATCTAGTAGTAATTCTGCACCAGATTGAAGCATTTTACTTTAAAATGTTCAAACAATTCTTCCCGGGGGGGCAAACCCCCGGGCCCCCCTGGAGGATGTGACGTCCACCCCCCATTCTATTGTGTATTCCTTGGATACTCTATTGATCTTTATATTTTCTATTGTACGATTCTCTGGCTGGGGCGCCAGCTCAAATCTCGCCTAGGGCTGAACATTGTCCAGAGCCGGCCCTGTCCCTGAGACCCTTCACCCCAAAGTGCTCCTGTGGGGATTGCCCACAGTATTGAGTATGTAAGTCGCTTTGGATAAAAGCGACTAACAAGTGACGTGTAATGTAATGTAATGTCCTTCATCAGTGAGGATGTGGCGCCCTCTGGTGGCGGAAACTCTGTACATGGTATTAAGTCAATACAGAAACAACAGGGATGTTTCGTTATATAAAACTATTAGGTGTTAAAGCCTGAAAACACCACTGCTGGGACACAAGGATAATAATAATAATAATAATAAGTACATTTTATCTCCGAACATCAACAATGACGTAATGACGTAAATCCAACGTCTTCTCTACGTGATGACGTTGTGTTGAGTGTTTCTGCATCTTCTGAAGGAAATGTGATTACATCTGTATTTTCTCCCTTTTTACTAAAGCAGACAGAAATAGTTCCCCTTCAATGAACCTGCGGACTCCTCTGCAACCTTTACAAACAACAACAACAACAACAACAACAACAACAACAACAACATAGGAGCAGGTTAGTACATGTAGCTTTAGCATCCTGTTAGCATCAGAGGAACTGCGTCAAAAAATGACACTGTTTTACATTTAACTGCTAAAATAATAACGTACAAATGCACTTTAATATAATTAATGATTGTTTATGAATGAGTAAGGTATTCTGCTATATTCGGCTTTTAAAGAATCAACACACTGTACTTAATACATCAGTTAGATGAGGAAACGTAGCTTTAGCATCCTGTTAGCATCACAGGAACCCCGTTAAGAAATATAGATATACACTAAAATATAATTAATGACTCAAAGATTGAGTGATGTTTTGTGTTGAATTCGGCTTTTAAATAATCAACAAACTGTGTTTGAAAAAGCAGAAATATGTACTTTATTAAAGGTTTTCTCTTCCAGTTAGCATCTGTAGCATCTTTAGCTTCATGTTTCAGTGAGAAAAGAATATTAATATTAATATTAATGTTTAACTGAAGTTACTTTGAGTGTGTTTTCTATGTGTTTCAGTCTAACTCTGCATCACATTGAATATCACTCATTCATGTTTTATTAGACATTAAACTGCTGCACTTTGTTTCATTTCATTATTAATATCATTATTATTATTATTATTATTAATATCATTATTATTATTACCATTATTAATATTATTAATATTAATATTATTATTATCATTATTATTATTATTATTATACAAGTGTAAAATAATAAAAAAAAAACAACATGCTAAAATAAATAAGTAAATAATACCAATTCTTAAAGGTTAAAGTTACAGACCCCAGTGAACCTGCAGGTTACAGACCCCAGTGAACCTGCAGGTTACAGACCCCAGTGAACCTGCAGGTTGCAGACCCCAGTGAACCTGCAGGTTGCAGACCCCAGTGAAAGCAGTTGCAGACCCCAGTGAACCTGCAGGTTTGCAGACCCAGGAACTGCAGGTGCAGACCCCAGTGAACCTGCAGGTTACAGACCCCAGTGAACCTGCAGGTTGCAGACCCCAGTGAACCTGCAGGTTGCAGACCCCAGTGAACCTGCAGGTTACAGACCCCAGTGAACCTGCAGGTTACAGACCCCAGTGAACCTGCAGGTTACAGACCCCAGTGAACCTGCAGGTTGCAGACCCCAGTGAACCTGCAGGTTGCAGACCCCAGTGAACCTGCAGGTTACAGACCCCAGTGAACCTGCAGGTTACAGACCCAGTGAACCTGCAGGTTACAGACCCCAGTGAACCTGCAGGTTGCAGACCCCAGTGAACCTGCAGGTTGCAGACCCCAGTGAACCTGCAGGTTACAGACCCCAGTGAACCTGCAGGTTGCAGACCCCAGTGAACCTGCAGGTTACAGACCCCAGTGAACCTGCAGGTTACAGACCCCAGTGAACCTGCAGGTTGCAGACCCCAGTGAACCTGCAGGTTACAGACCCCAGTGAACCTGCAGGTTACAGACCCCAGTGAACCTGCAGGTTACAGACCCCAGTGAACCTGCAGGTTGCAGACCCAGTGAACCTGCAGGTTGCAGACCCAGTGAACCTGCAGGTTACAGACCCCAGTGAACTGCAGGTTACAGACCCCAGTGAACCTGCAGGTTGCAGACCCCAGTGAACCTGCAGGTTACAGACCCCAGTGAACCTGCAGGTTACAGACCCCAGTGAACCTGCAGTTACAGACCCCAGTGAACCTGCAGGTTGCAGACCCCAGTGAACCTGCAGGTTGCAGACCCCAAGTGAACCTGCAGGTGCAGACCCAGTGAACCTGCAGGTTGCAGACCCCAGTGAACCTGCAGGTTGCAGACCCCAGTGAACCTGCAGGTTGCAGACCCCAGTGAACCTGCAGGTTACAGACCCCAGTGAACCTGCAGGTTGCAGACCCCAGTGAACCTG
>NW_022990113.1:42500-44258 GCF_902827175.1 Gymnodraco acuticeps | reverse complement strand
GAGTGTGTGCAGAGTGGTGACAGAGTGTGTCACAGAGTGTGTCGCAGAGTGTGTCGCAGAGTGTGTGACAGAGTGTGTGACAGAGTGTGTCGCAGAGTGTGTGACAGAGTGTGTCACAGAGTGGTGTCACAGAGTGTGTAACGGTGTGTCAGAGTGTGTAACAGAGTGTGTGACAGAGTGTGTCACAGAGTTGTGACAGAGTGTGTCACAGAGTGACAGAGTGTGTGACAGAGTGGTCACAGAGTGTGTGACAGAGTGGTGTCACAGAGTGTGTCGCAGAGTGTGTGACAGAGTGTGTCACAGAGTGTGTCGCAGAGTGTGTGACAGAGTGTGTCACAGAGTGTGTAACAGAGTGTGTCACAGAGTGTGTGACAGAGTGTGTGACAAGTGTGTGGCAGAGTGTGTCACAGAGTGTGTCGCCAGAGTTTGTGTGGACAGAGTGTGTCACAGAGTGTGTCGCAGAGTGTGTCGCAGAGTGTGTGTACAGGAGTGTTGTGACAGAGTGTGTAACAGAGTGTTGTAACAGAGTGTGTCACAGAGTGTGTCGCAGAGTGGTGGTCGCAGAGTGTGTGACAGAGTGTGTCACAGAGTGTGTCGCAGAGTGTGTGACAGAGTGTGTCACAGAGTGTGTCGCAGAGTGTGTCGCAGAGTGTGTGACAGAGTGTGTGACAGAGTGTGTAACAGAGTGTGTAACAGAGTGTGTCACAGAGTGTGTCGCAGAGTGTGTCACAGAGTGTGTCACAGAGTGTGTAACAGAGTGTGTAACAGAGTGTGTAACAGAGTGTGTAACAGAGTGTGTGAAAGAGTGTGTCACAGAGTGTGTCGCAGCTAAGAGTGTGTCACAGAGTGTGTACATGAGTTGTGTACAGAGTGTGTCACAGAGTGTGTGACAGAGTGTGTCACAGAGTGTGTAACAGAGTTTGTAACAGAGTGTGTGACAGAGTGTGTGACAGAGTGTGTGACAGAGTGTGTGACAGAGTGTGTCACAGAGTGTGTAACGGAGTGTGTCACAGAGTGTGTAACAGAGTGTGTGACAGAGTGTGTCACAGAGTGTGTGACAGAGTGTGTCACAGAGTGTGTAACAGAGTGTGTGACAGAGTGTGTCACAGAGTGTGTGACAGAGTGTGTCACAGAGTGTGTCGCAGAGTGTGTGACAGAGTGTGTCACAGAGTGTGTCGCAGAGTGTGTGACAGAGTGTGTCACAGAGTGTGTCGCAGAGTGTGTCGCAGAGTGTGTGACAGAGTGTGTGACAGAGTGTGTGACAGAGTGTGTCAGCAGAGTGTGTCGCAGAGTGTGTAACAGAGTGTGTGACAGAGTGTGTAACGGAGTGTGTCACAGAGTGTGTCACAGAGTGTGTAACAGAGTGTGTGACAGAGTGTGTCACAGAGTGTGTCGCAGAGTGTGTGACAGAGTGTGTGACAGAGTGTGTGACAGAGTGTGTCACAGAGTGTGTCGCAGAGTGTGTCGCAGAGTGTGTGACAGAGTGTGTGACAGAGTGTGTGACAGAGTGTGTAACAGAGTGTGTAACGGAGTGTGTCACAGAGTGTGTCGCAGAGTGTGTCACAGAGTGTGTCACAGAGTGTGTAACAGAGTGTGTCACAGAGTGTGTCGCAGAGTGTGTGACAGAGTGTGTCACAGAGTGTGTCGCAGAGTGTGTGACAGAGTGTGTGACAGAGTGTGTGACAGAGTGTGTGACAGAGTGTGTAACAGAGTGTGTCACAGAGTGTGTCACAGAGTGTGTCGCAGAGTGTGTGACAG
>NW_022990113.1:12500-37500 GCF_902827175.1 Gymnodraco acuticeps | reverse complement strand
GTGTTTCTGTTGTGGACACATTAAAAAGGTTTTAACACCCAGACGGTTAACTTATTGTTGGGGAATAATTTGCTTATGTATTCAACCTTCGACACAGTTCATCATTTTCTCCTCTCACTGTCTCCTTTCCCACGGCATAGGTCTACGGCCTTGGGTATTGCTGCTATCTCTCTTAAGGGGGAGGAGCTTGGGTATTGCTGCTATCTCTCTTAAGGGGGAGGAGCTTGGGTATTGCTGCTATCTCTCTTAAGGGGGAGGAGCTTGGGTATTGCTGCTATCTCTCTTAAGGGGGAGGAGCTTGGGTATTGCTGCTATCTCTCTTAAGGGGGAGGAGCTTGGGTATTGCTGCTATCTCTCTTAAGGGGGAGGAGCTTGGGTATTGCTGCTATCTCTCTTAAGGGGGAGGAGCTTGGGTATTGCTGCTATCTCTCTTAAGGGCGAGGAGCTTGGGTATTGCTGCTATCTCTCTTAAGGGGGAGTAGCTTGGGTATTGCTGCTATCTCTCTTAAGGGGGAGGAGCTTGGGTATTGCTGCTATCTCTCTTAAGGGGGAGGAGCTTGGGTATTGCTGCTATCTCTCTTAAGGAGGAGGAGCTTGGGTATTGCTGCTATCTCTCTTAAAGGGGAGGAGCTTGGGTATTGCTGCTATCTCTCTTAAGGAGGAGGAGCTTGGGTATTGCTGCTATCTCTCTTAAAGGGGAGGAGCTTGGGTATTGCTGCTATCTCTCTTAAGGAGGAGGAGCTTGGGTATTGCTGCTATCTCTCTTAAGGGGAAGGAGCTTGGGTATTGCTGCTATCTCTCTTAAGGGGGAGGAGCTTGGGTATTGCTGCTATCTCTCTTAAGGGGGAGGAGCTTGGGTATTGCTGCTATCTCTCTTAAGGGGGAGGAGCTTGGGTATTGCTGCTATCTCTCTTAAGGGGGAGGAGCTTGGGTATTGCTGCTATCTCTCTTAAGGGGGAGGAGCTTGGGTATTGCTGCTATCTCTCTTAAGGGGGAGGAGCTTGGGTATTGCTGCTATCTCTCTTAAGGGCGAGGAGCTTGGGTATTGCTGCTATCTCTCTTAAGGGGGAGTAGCTTGGGTATTGCTGCTATCTCTCTTAAGGGGGAGGAGCTTGGGTATTGCTGCTATCTCTCTTAAGGGGAGGAGCTTGGGTATTGCTGCTATCTCTCTTAAGGAGGAACAGCTTGGGTATTGCTGCTATCTCTCTTAAGGGGAAGGAGCTTGGGTATTGCTGCTATCTCTCTTAAGGGGGAGGAGCTTGGGTATTGCTGCTATCTCTCTTAAGGGGGAGGAGCTTGGGTATTGCTGCTATCTCTCTTAAGGAGGAGCAGCTTGGGTATTGCTGCTATCTCTCTTAAGGAGGAGCAGCTTGGGTATTGCTGCTATCTCTCTTAAGGGGGAGGAGCTTGGGTATTGCTGCTATCTCTCTTAAGGCGGAGGAGCTTGGGTATTGCTGCTATCTCTCTTAAGGAGGAGCAGCTTGGGTATTGCTGCTATCTCTCTTAAGGGGGAGGAGCTTGGGTATTGCTGCTATCTCTCTTAAGGGCGAGGAGCTTGGGTATTGCTGCTATCTCTCTTGAGGGGGAGGAGCTTGGGTATTGCTGCTATCTCTCTTAAGGAGGAGCAGCTTGGGTATTGCTGCTATCTCTCTTAAGGGGGAGGAGCTTGGGTATTGCTGCTATCTCTCTTAAGGGCGAGGAGCTTGGGTATTGCTGCTATCTCTCTTAAGGGGGAGGAGCTTGGGTATTGCTGCTATCTCTCTTAAGGGGGAGGAGCTTGGGTATTGCTGCTATCTCTCTTAAGGGGGAGGAGCTTGGGTATTGCTGCTATCTCTCTTAAGGAGGAGCAGCTTGCGTATTGCTGCCATCTCTCTTAAGGGGGAGGAGCTTGGGTATTGCTGCTATCTCTCTTAAGGGGGAGGAGCTTGGGTATTGCTGCTATCTCTCTTAAGGAAGAGCAGCTTGGGTATTGCTGCTATCTCTCTTAAGGGGGAGGAGCTTGGGTATTGCTGCTATCTCTCTTAAGGAGGAGCAGCTTGGGCGCATTGTTGTTGCCAGTCTATGACCGAGCACAAGCCGCCATGAGGTAGTTTACTGTTCAGGGACGAAGGCTCCCTGGCGCACATTCTTTCCTATGGACGAGAGCTCTATAGATTCAGGGTCCATAATGCTTTAGTCTCACTGATGAAGAATGTTGATTATTACACACCGAACTAGTTAAAACCTCGAGCTACAGAAGAGTTCTGCAGAATTGGTTTGGCAACCGCTGTGTCAACTCGTGACGCACCACCTGTCTTTTCAGTTCTCCGGCCGAAGCTCTAAATAAACCGTCAGTGTTTGCCACCAAAGCTCCAGCTCTCCTCGTGTCTCTCTGAGTCATGTTTCCAATTGCACACTTGTGTTATATTTTTGTTCACTATTGAAAAAAACCTCTAATAAAAGATACATTTAATTGTACATACAGCAACACCCATGTCATAATAATACATGAACAAGAAAAGAGAAAGACTTGGCTTTTCTAAATGATACAAAATGTTAAATGTGACAGCCGCTAACGCTAATTATTGTCTCATTTGTCGTCTGATAAACAGTAAATCCAATTAAATGTAGTTTCCCATATCGCTATTTTCCAAGCTACTTAAGCTGTCATAGGAACAATCAATAGAGAGGCGAAGTCCCGCCCATCTACTTCCGACCCATGGGACCTTATTTCTGAAAAAGTATGTATTGAAGTCAATGGAGGGAGAAAACGTATCTTTCGATCCCGTTTGAATTGTGCCACGAATTCCACATAATGATGTTTGTCAATCTTAAAAAATAATTTCCATGTCAAAAAAGTCACAGTTTGTCGTAAAACTGTTGAAATATAAGACTATGAAAAATACGCAACTAGAAAGACTACAAATCCCAGAGTCCCGGTCCCGCATGCTGGCTCTCACGGAACCGACTCACTCCCCTTGTGTGTATGCACAGCTCTCAACGTGCCCAGACTTGTAGTGATTTTCACCATTTTCACCTCTTCTGAAAGAAAGAAGTGAGATGTTCCAACGTGACGGCCGTCTTGGTGTGTGGTGTGAGATGGGAGATGTAGTTCATTGAGCGGTTTCACACACAAAAAGTGTTACTTCACATTTTTACGACACGTTTACATTTGTTGGACTTGCAAAATTATCTTTTTAAATTGACAAACATCATATGTGTAATTCGTGGCACAATTCAAACGGGATCGAGAGATTCTCTCTCCAATGACTTGACATGGAGGTCCCCCGGAAAGGGAGAGACTTTGCCTCTCTATACAAAAGGTGGCGACATTTTGCAAACGTACATTTTCATTTCAACCTACAATCTGATTGCCGTCTACTAATTAAAAAAGACTAGTAATCCCTTCTGATGTTGAAAGTGACCTGCATTTACTTGGTCACTTTCAACATTCTCTGCATCATTTAGCTTATTGTATTTATTTATTTTCGGACATGTATATAGTTAAGTTAATCGGCACTACTTGGACTGGTCTAGCAACATCACCTGCACTATTTTATTGAAATGTGTCGTACTCTGTTTCATTAGCACACATTTTTTGTTGTTGCTGTTTTTTTGTCTCATGTCTGTAAGGGAAACTTCTGCAGCAATGGAGAGTCAGGACTCAGAGAGACACGAGGAGAGCTGGAGCTTTGATGGAGTCAGGACTCAGAGAGACACGAGGAGAGCTGGAGCTTTGATGGAGTCAGGACTCAGAGAGACACGAGGAGAGCTGGAGCTTTGATGGAGTCAGGACTCAGAGAGACACGAGGAGAGTTGGAGCTTTGATGGAGCCAGGACTCAGAGAGAGAGACGAGGAGAGCTGGAGCTTTGATGGAGTCAGGACTCAGAGAGACACGAGGAGAGCTGGAGCTTTGATGGAGTCAGGACTCAGAGAGACACGAGGAGAGCTGGAGCTTTGATGGAGTCAGGACTCAGAGAGACACGAGGAGAGCTGGAGCTTTGATGGAGTCAGGACTCAGAGAGACACGAGGAGAGCTGGAGCTTTGATGGAGTCAGGACTCAGAGAGACACGAGGAGAGCTGGAGCTTTGATGGAGTCAGGACTCAGAGAGACACGAGGAGAGCTGGAGCTCTGATGGAGTCAGGACTCAGAGAGACACGAGGAGAGTTGGAGCTTTGATGGAGTCAGGACTCAGAGAGACACGAGGAGAGCTGGAGCTTTGATGGAGTCAGGACTCAGAGAGAGAGACGAGGAGAGCTGGAGCTTTGATGGAGTCAGGACTCAGAGAGACACGAGGAGAGCTGGAGCTCTGATGGAGTCAGGACTCAGAGAGACACGAGGAGAGCTGGAGCTTTGATGGAGTCAGGACTCAGAGAGACACGAGGAGAGCTGGAGCTCTGATGGAGTCAGGACTCAGAGAGACACGAGGAGAGCTGGAGCTCTGATGGAGTCAGGACTCAGAGAGACACGAGGAGAGCTGGAGCTTTGATGGAGTCAGGACTCAGAGAGACACGAGGAGAGCTGGAGCTTTGATGGAGTCAGGACTCAGAGAGACACGAGGAGAGCTGGAGCTCTGATGGAGTCAGGACTCAGAGAGACACGAGGAGAGTTGGAGCTTTGATGGAGTCAGGACTCAGAGAGACACGAGGAGAGCTGGAGCTTTGATGGAGTCAGGACTCAGAGAGACACGAGGAGAGCTGGAGCTTTGATGGAGTCAGGACTCAGAGAGACACGAGGAGAGTTGGAGCTTTGATGGAGTCAGGACTCAGAGAGACACAAGGAGAGCTGGAGCTTTGATGGAGTCAGGACTCAGAGAGACACGAGGAGAGCTGGAGCTTTGATGGAGTCAGGACTCAGAGAGACACAAGGAGAGCTGGAGCTTTGATGGAGTCAGGACTCAGAGAGACACGAGGAGAGTTGGAGCTTTGATGGAGTCAGGACTCAGAGAGACACAAGGAGAGCTGGAGCTCTGATGGAGTCAGGACTCAGAGAGACATGAGGAGAGTTGGAGCTTTGATGGAGTCAGGACTCAGAGAGACACAAGGAGAGCTGGAGCTTTGATGGAGTCAGGACTCAGAGAGACACAAGGAGAGCTGGAGCTTTGATGGAGTCAGGACTCAGAGAGACACGAGGAGAGTTGGAGCTTTGATGGAGTCAGGACTCAGAGAGACACAAGGAGAGCTGGAGCTCTGATGGAGTCAGGACTCAGAGAGACATGAGGAGAGTTGGAGCTTTGATGGAGTCAGGACTCAGAGAGACACAAGGAGAGCTGGAGCTTTGATGGAGTCAGGACTCAGAGAGACACGAGGAGAGCTGGAGCTTTGATGGAGTCAGGACTCAGAGAGACACAAGGAGAGCTGGAGCTTTGATGGAGTCAGGACTCAGAGAGACACGAGGAGAGCTGGAGCTTTGATGGAGTCAGGACTCAGAGAGACACGAGGAGAGCTGGAGCTTTGATGGAGTCAGGACTCAGAGAGACACGAGGAGAGCTGGAGCTCTGATGGAGTCAGGACTCAGAGAGACATGAGGAGAGTTGGAGCTTTGATGGAGTCAGGACTCAGAGAGACACGAGGAGAGCTGGAGGTTTGATGGAGTCAGGACTCAGAGAGACACGAGGAGAGCTGGAGCTTTGATGGAGTCAGGACTCAGAGAGACACGAGGAGAGCTGGAGCTTTGATGGAGTCAGGACTCAGAGAGACACGAGGAGAGTTGGAGCTTTGATGGAGTCAGGACTCAGAGAGACACGAGGAGAGCTGGAGCTTTGATGGAGTCAGGACTCAGAGAGAGAGACGAGGAGAGCTGGAGCTTGATGGAGTCAGGGACTCAGAGAGACACGAGGAGAGCTGGAGCTTTGATGAGTCAGGACTTCAAGGACACGAGGAGAGCTGGAGCTTTGATGGAGTCAGGACTCAGAGAGACACGAGGAGAGCTGGAGCTTTGATTGGAGTCAGGACTCAGAGAGACACGAGGAGAGCTGGAGCTCTGATGGAGTCAGGACTCAGAGGAGACACGAGGAGAGTTGGAGCTTTGATGGAGTCAGGACTCAGAGAGAAACGAAGGAAGAGTTGGAGCTTTGATGAGTCAGGACTCAGAGAGACACGAGGAGAGTTGGAGCTTTGAGGAGTCAGGACTCAGAGAGACACGAGGAGAGCTGGAGCTTTGATGGAGTCAGGACTCCGAGAGACACGAGGAGAGCTGGAGCTTTGATGGAGTCAGGACTCAGAGAGACACGAGGAGAGCTGGAGCTTGATGGAGTCCGGACTCAGAGAGACACGAGGAGAGTTGGAGCTCTTGATGGAGTCAGGACTCAGAGAGACACGAGGAGAGTTGGAGCTTTGATGGGTAGGTCCATGACTTCAGGGAAAGAGACACGAGGCAAGAGTTTGGAGCTGATGGAAGTCAGGACTCATAGAGACACGAGGAGAGTTTGGAGCTTTGATTGGGTAGTCAGGACCTCAGAGAAGAGACACGAGGAGAGCTGGGAGCTTTGATGGAGTCAGGACTCAGAGAGGACACGAGGAGAGCTGGAAGCTCTTGTATGGAGTCAGGGACTCAGCGAGCACAGGGAGAGCTGGAGCTCTGAATGGAGTCAGGACTCAGAGAGACACGAGGAGAACTGGAGCTCTTGATGGAGTCAGGACTCCGAGAAGAGCACGAGGAGGAGGCTGGAGCTCTGATGGAGTCAGGACTTCAGAGAGGACACGGAGGAGGAGCTGGAGCTCTGATGGAGTCAGGACTCAGAGAGAACACGAGGAGGAGCTGGAGCTTTGATGGAGTCACGGACTCAGGAGACACGAGGAGAGGCTGGAGCTTTGATGGAGACAGGACTCAGAGAGACACGAGGAGAGCTGGAGCTTTGATGGAGTCAGGACTCAGAGAGACACGAGGAGAGCTGGAGCTTTGATGGAGTCAGGACTCAGAGAGACACGAGGAGAGCTGGAGCTTTGATGGAGTCAGGACTCAGAGAGACACGAGGAGAGTTGGAGCTTTGATGGAGTCAGGACTCAGAGAGACACGAGGAGAGTTGGAGCTTTGATGGAGTCAGGACTCAGAGAGACACGAGGAGAGTTGGAGCCTTTGATGGAGTCAGGACTCAGAGAGACACGAGGAGAGTTGGAGCTTTGATGGAGTCAGGACTCAGAGAGACACGATGGAGAGCTGGAGCTTTGATGGAGTCAGACTCAGAGAGACACGAGGAGAGCTGGAGCTTTGATGGAAGTCAGGACTCAGAGAGACACGAGGAGAGCTGGAGCTCTGATGGAGTCAGGACTCAGAGAGACACGAGGAGAGCTGGAGCTTTGATGGAGTCAGGACTCAGAGAGACACGAGGAGAGCTTGGAGCTTTGATGGAGTCAGGACTCAGAGACACGAGGAGAGCTGGAGCTCTGATGGAGTCAGGACTCAGAGAGACACGAGGAGAGTTGGAGCTTTGATGGAGTCAGGACTCAGAGAGACACGAGGAGAGCTGGAGCTCTGATGGAGTCAGGACTCAGAGAGACACGAGGAGAGCTGGAGCTTGATGGAGTCAGGACTCAGAGAGACACGAGGAGAGCTGGAGCTCTGATGGAGTCAGGACTCAGAGAGACACGAGGAGAGCTGGAGCTTTGATGGAGTCAGGACTCAGAGAGACACGAGGAGAGTTGGAGCTTTGATGGAGTCAGGACTCAGAGAGACACGAGGAGAGCTGGAGCTTTGATGGAGTCAGGACTCAGAGAGACACGAGGAGAGCTGGAGCTCTGATGTCAAACAATGATAGTTTATTACAAGTCAACGGCCGGAGAATTCATATCACAAGTCACATCAGCAAAAGGTTCTGACTGCACGGGTGGGTTGTCATGTCAATTCTCCCCAGCATATCTCTCGATAGACCTTTAACTAGTTCAGAGAGAGTAAACAACATATTTGGGGAGATGGGGCGTTAACATCTGGAGACACAGGAGATGTCTCTCTCATCTGTGGAGCTTAGCGTAAAACCCCCTATGTCCGCTAGGTCAAGCCATAAAACTTATAGTATCAACATACGACTGCATTATCACATTCCTTACGGAGGATACGGAGCAGGGCTGATCGTAAATGTCAACACACAGTAAATGTTAAATATCTTAGGAGTAAGGAAGAATTATTCTTTGACACTTAGGAAGAAAGAAGAAATATTCTCTAACAATGTCCTATATATAATATGTTGCACTGTTGGAGGAGCTCGGGACCTAATATTTTCATTGCCATAACTACACTGTAGCTACTGTGCATGTGATAATAAAACCCTTGACTCTTGATGCTTCCTAGGAACCAGATGGTTGATCAAATTTGTGTAGCAAAAACCATTTTATTCTTGCTTTTTTGTAAATCATCTGACAATCACTCAAAATGCACTTATGGCACATTTCCACTGCAGCGGGGTAGCCCCGTTTAAGCGTCCCTAAGCGTCCTCGCTCAGGCCTCGGGCTGCCTCGCTGGCCGTCCGAGGCCGTGGCGCATTTCCATTACAGTTTAAGACCTGGGGTAACAACGCAGTGTAGGCGTGGCGATCGGCTTCACATTTCGAGTTGTGCCGTCGAGCTCCCGCTGGATTTTATCATCCCCAATGAGATGTAGGAACGTCGTCACCTCCTCGGTCGACCACGGTGTGCTTTTCTTTGACGTTGCCATTTTTGTAGCTCCTCCGTTTACAAAAATGCTGTGTAGAAAAATGCTGCAAGCTTGCTTCTAGATATATATGCGACGCTAGGGATGATCTTGCGCGATTTTCTCTGACCAATCAGCAGTCGAGAGTGTTGACGTCACTAGTTCAGCCCTGGCCCTGGCCTGATAGAACCATGATTTTATGGGGCCGGAAAAAGAGGGGAAAAGTACCCGCTAGCCGGTGCTACGCTATATGGAAAGGCCACCAAAAACTGGCCTGGCCGCTTGAGGACGGTTAAGGACGCTTAAACGGGGCTACCCGCTGCAGTGGAAATGCGCCCACCTCAGGTAAGATCCACTCTCTTAGATGAGGACATTATTAAGTGATTAGTCAATTATAAAGTAATTAATCCTCCGCCTGGCCATTAAGAATACTATATTTTACCTTCATCCAGCACTTCTCCATCAAGGCGGTGTTGGAGTCGTCCTTCACCTTCAGATAGCTCTCCACGGCACGGGCGTGTTCCCCCGACTGCTCCCACTCCTTCGCCTGCTCCAGCAGACCCTCTACACCCCTGGAAACACACAAAACACACACATTTAATAACACATGAACAAATACAGTTCCTTTGAAGGTTATTTATCAAGATGACGTCTCAGTTGCTGCTCTTTGTCTTGTTTCAATTAGTTGATGAATCAGAATCAGGTTTATTGCCAGGCAGGTTAACACATACGAGGAATTTGACTTGGTGTTGTGGTGCATACATTAAAATAAAACAAAACATTAAAGGGCCCATGTCATGCTTTTCCTGTTATCACCCGTCCCCTTGTTGTTATGAAGGTTTTTCTGCATGTAAACGGTCTGCAGAGTCACAAACCCTCAAAGTGCACCCTGTAGCGAGTAAAACTCTAACACAGAAAATACCTGTCTGTGCTGCCCCAGAACGCCTCGTTGGAGATCTCTCTTTTTCCATTGTTTTCTTCCTGAGTATGGTGACGTCACGTGACCATACCCAAATGGACCCATTGTGTAGGACAGAGAGTGAATACACACACTATACTGAGATGCTGTGTGAGAAACCAATGTGAGTTTGGAACATTGAACAATGTAAATCTATTCTAGTAGACCTCAACAATGGAATTATGATCAGTAGAAATGGCCATGACATGGGACCTTTAAAAGAAACAGATAATAGAAGTCGATGATAAAAAAACATTAAAAAAATCGAAATGAAACTGCATTTAAGTGGCAGTATTATTTTAATGTTAAACAGATGAGAATAATGGCTTTGACAAAGCGTGCCACGACATCTAATATCTCTCAGATGAATCACTCTATTACGTAACTTCAGTTATTGTCAAGTCTCAATGTATCCAACAGGTTAGTTTGTAGCTATGATAAAAACATTCTGAATTGAACACAAGTCTTTTAAAAGGGTTGAACGCATTCATCTTCACTCCAGTTGGTTTGAAATGAATGTGGAACAAAACACATTGTTTTCTATTTCTGAATCACTTCACACATCTTCAAATCATCATCCCCACCATCATCACATGACTCACAGAAACCGGCCCTGACCTTCTTCGATGCCTTATTTTCATTACATCTCATACAAAGGCGTGAAACAACTCGATGATGGTTTTCCGATGCCTGTAGGAAATGTGAATCCTTCCACAGAGCTGTAAACTCTGCAGGAATGATTCAGTGTAACCCTCACTTCCTCGCCCGTTTCCCTTGGCAACGTTTGATGTTTTTCTCCCACAAGTCATTAAAGAGGGAGAAGAGCTGCATGCTGCCTGCTAACGAGCTATTCCTTGTTGGTACTTTCAATTTGGGATAATGCATGAGCTGTGTTTTAATAAAGCATCAAACTGCCTCTTTGTGAATAGATGATACTGCAGCGTGAACAGCCTGTGAAACGTTCAGAGAGGGTTTGGTGGTTTCCCTCTGGCTTTGAAGGGCTTTCTTAATAACATAGATACAAACTCCAAGTACAAACTCCAACACTCTGATCCATAATAATGAAACAAGTTAACGAGGAATTTGGCATCTGCTGTTTTAACTAATCGATATAACCGTTTTATGTGGCGAAAACAGTCGTTTCTTATATATTAATCTCACCCGATTCCCTTCTTGGAGGTCTCACTCTCGTACTCTTCTTGCAGCAGGGAGAGTTTGTTGGGGATATATTCCTTACAGATACGCATGGCATCACTCCACATGTCTGCATCCTGAAAAACACACACATCAGAAATCATATATCCGCTCTGCACTGGGGACATTTACGGAGTTACAACTGCAAAGGTACGGTACAAATAAAAGGCAAAAGTAAAAAGTGTAGACTTTTAAAAAATGTCCCTTCCCTGTAGTGTGTTGTATAGGTTTTTGTGCATGTAAAACACTCTAAGCGGTTGACCAATCACAACAGAGCTGGCCAGCTAACCAATCAGAGCAGACTGGGCTCTGGTTTCAGACAGAGCGTGAAAAGAGGTGCTGCAGCACAGGCAGCTTTTTGAACATTAAAGCACGGAGACATGTAGAGACACTACATACTGATATACACCTGAACATCAGCAGGAGAGGACTCTTTAAAGTAGAGACACTACATACTGATATACACCTGAACATCAGCAGGAGAGGACTCTTTAAAGTAGAGACACTACATACTGATAAACACCTGAACATCAGCAGGAGAGAACTCTTTAAAGTAGAGACACTACATACTGATATACACCTGAACATCAGCAGGAGAGGACTCTTTAAAAGTAGAGACACTACATACTGATATACACCTGAACATCAGCAGGAGAGGACTCTTTAAAGTAGAGACACTACATACTGATATATACCTGAACATCAGCAGGAGAGGACTCTTTAAAGTAGAGACACTACAAACTGATATACACCTGAACATCAGCAGGAGAGGACTCTTTAAAGTAGAGACACTACATACTGATATACACCTGAACATCAGCAGGAGAGGACTCTTTAAAGTAGAGACACTACATACTGATATACACCTGAATATCAGCAGAGAGGACTCTTTAAAGTAGAGACACTACATACTGATATACACCTGAACATCAGCAGGAGAGGACTATTTAAAGTAGAGACACTACATACTGATATACACCTGAACATCAGCAGGAGAGGACTCTTTAAAGTAGAGACACTACATACTGATATACACCTGAACATCAGCAGGAGAGGACTCTTTAAAGTAGAGACACTACATACTGATATACACCTGAACATCATCAGGAGAGGACTCTTTAAAGTAGAGACACTACACACCTGATATACACCTGAACATCAGCAGGAGAGGACTCTTTAAAGTAGAGACCACTACACACTGATATACACCTGAACATCAGCAGGAGAGGACTCTTTAAAGTAGAGACACTACATACTGATATACACCTGAACATCAGCAGGAGAGGACTCTTTAAAGTAGAGACACTACATACTGATATACACCTGAACAATCAGCAGGAGAGGACTCTTTAAAGTAGAAGACACTACATACTGATATACACCCTGAACATCAGCAGCAGGAGAGGACTCTTTAAAGTAGAGACACTACATACTGATATACACCTGAACATCAGCAGGAGAGGACTCTTAAAGTAGAGACACTACATACTGATATACACCTGAACATCAGCAGGAGAGGACTCTTTAAAGTAGAGACACTACATACTGATAAACACCTGAACATCAGCAGGAGAGGATTCTTTAAAGTAGAGACACTACATACTGATATACACCTGAACATCATCAGGAGAGGACTCTTTAAAGTAGAGACACTACATACTGATATACACCTGAACATCATCAGGAGAGGACTCTTTAAAGTAGAGACACTACACACTGATATACACCTGAACATCAGCAGGAGAGGACTCTTTAAAGTAGAGACACTACACACTGATATACACCTGAACATCAGCAGGAGAGGACTCTTTAAAGTAGAAACACTACATACTGATATACACCTGAACATCAGCAGGAGAGGACTCTTTAAAGTAGAGACACTACACACTGATATACACCTGAACATCAGCAGGAGAGGACTCTTTAAAGTAGAGACACTACATACTGATATGAACCTGAACATCAGCAGGAGAGGACTCTTTAAAGTAGAGACACTACATACTGATATACATCTGAACATCAGCAGGAGAGGACTCTTTAAAGTAGAAACACTACATACTGATATACACCTGAACATCATCAGGAGAGGACTCTTTAAAGTAGAGACACTACATACTGATATACACCGGAACATCAGCAGGAGAGGACTCTTTAAAGTAGAGACACTACATACTGATATACACCTGAACATCAGCAGGAGAGGACTCTTTAAAGTAGAGACACTACATACTGATATACACCTGAACATCAGCAGGAGAGGACTCTTTAAATAAAGAGGCTATGCTTTTTGTGGCCGTTACCTTGTAATATTTGACAGCGAGTTCTGGTCTCTGAGCTCGGAGCAGGAAAGCTTCGGCCTTCTGGAAATCTTTCTGCTCAAAGCAGAACTTGGCTTGTCCGACCAGAACCTCCGACACGCTGTCTGGATCGTGTCCCTCCGCCACTCGCTGAGCACTCGCCCAGTCCTTGTTGTGTACATACCTGCAGCAGAACACATGCCAACATTTTTAGTTTTTAAAGTTAAAATGCGGTGTGTAGGAATGGAACATGAAAAGGGACAATATTTCCCTGTGAAATTGAGTGTAAAATACCATAAAATAACTAAAAGTACTAAGGAAAGTACATACATGTTGCATTTTAATACCATATTTAAATTTCAGATTTATATTCAGATCCCATTATTGTTTATTATAGATTCAAGGCTTTTATTGTCATTTGTACAGAGCTACAGTGTAGATATGCCAATGAAAATCGTAGGTCACAGGCTCCACCAACAGTGCAACACAATAAAACAGATAAAAGTAATTATATGTAAATAAGATGGAAATGTGTCTTTTGCACCGGTAACACCACTCACCATACGCAGCAAAACATAACTTTCACACAAATTACACAAACAATGTTGCATCTTAAAGTTACTTAATGGCTGTCATAATAAAAGTGCTATTGCGCTTGTTCTTCCACTGGCATGTAGTCCTTTAAGATATCACAACAGATCACGATACTCACTAGCATTTGGATAATTTACTTGGTTCCATTACACTACTGATCTTCAGCTACATATACATATAAACGTACTCCTAATTCTAAATTCTCCTGGTGTAACACTGGGTTTTATGCACTCACATGAACACGGCTTCTTTGGGTTTTCCGGCTTTGATGAACTCGAACTCGGCCTCAGCAAACTTGCCCTGGAAGAGGAAATGGTTACAGAACGTCAGAATCAGCACTACTCCCTTCACCGACAGCATGTTTGTGTGCAGCAGGGCGTGACAGATTTACCTCATCCTCCAGGTATATAGCATGTTTGAGGTGGATCTCAGGAATCTTTTCTTTACATGAAGCACGAGCCAAATCAAAGGCAAAGTCAAATGAGCTGGGGAGTAAATAAAGAGCAAGATATCTAGTCAGATTTTGGGCTTATTAAAGCCAGCAGGTGAAAAGAACATGTTCAGCTTCAGATATCGGATGCATTGCCTTCTTGATATACAGTACTGTCTTAATCTCAGAAAATTCACAGCTGTTAACAAATATGTTTAGGGATTTGTCGATTATAAAAACATAATGTTACAAAAAAAGATCCTATAAGTCAATATAATGAGACATTTTCTATTAAAAGTTACTTAAAAAATGACCTAGAATCTCAAAATGTTGACTTAGTAATGCAAAATAATGAGAAGCTTCCTCAAAAGTCATTATTGTTCATTAGTAAGTCATTATGTAGCAAAACTTACTCCTTATGTTGCGATACTTACTCACTATTGTGTCATGTTAAGTCATCATTTTGATATATTGAGCCATTATTTTGAAATACAAAGTTATTATTTTTGAAAGATTAAGGCATTATTTTAAGATATATATATTTCTTTATATCAACTTGGCTGTAATGGGCTTCCATTCACTCTTCTGCAGTGAGAGTTGCTAAATAAATGTTGTTGTACTTTGTATGAGGACAATAAATATATATTCTATTCTATTCATACATTCAGGATGTGAGTATATGAAGATAAATCACAGTGTGTGTCGTGTGAACGTGTTGCAGCTCACAAGTTATTGGCAGCGAACTCGATGGCGTACTCCAGCAGGTTGAACTTGTTGAGCAGTTTGACGGCCGCCTCCCCCCCGAGGCTGCGGGCCCACAGGTAGGCCACCTGCTTCTGGGCTGCAGGACCCCCGTGGCTCTTTGCCACCTGACACACACATGAGAAAATACATCTGTAAATATATATATTGTGAAGGTAAACTTCTGTTGTTGCAATGTTGAGGTAGAATGAAGGAGTCTGGAACCGTTGTTAGCCAAAAGCACTGAAGAGTTTTATTGGAGAAAGTACAGACAATAACGGCCGGGAGATCATCTTAGTTTCACACATGTCCAGTGCTCCACCAGCGATCTCTGAACCAAAAGACACAAAACATCTAACCAACACGAGGAGAGGCGGGCTTCCAGAAAGCCCGCGTATAATCAATAGCCGATGCGAGACAATGGTCTGCTTGTCTCAAAGAGATCCTGCCAGGTCTCAAACCCCCCATGGATATAGGAGAAGCGTTTGACCTGTGACCTCAACCTACAGAGGAGTCTTTGAGTGACTACAAGCAGATGTTTGCAGTATCACAGACTCTAAGGAATAATAAGAGATTCTATAAACAGATCAGATTAAAATATTCTCTTACATATATCAAATTGTAATGATTGTATATCTGACCTCACCACCTTCAAAAAACGTACAAAAACTCACCTCTTCAAACTGGCTTTTAATGTTGTTTTATTGCTCGATTTTAATGTGACTAATACTATATTTATTTGTTGTCATTTTTAACTAACTCTGTAAAGCGACTTTGAGCACCGGAAAAAGCGCTTACAAAATACATTTATTATTTTTATATTATTATTATTATTATGTATTACTTCATGAATTTTACTTAAAGGTCACCTGTCATGCTATTTTTAGGCAATATCATGGGTCTCAGATATATAAAAATATTAAAAAAACATGTCTATGAAGTGTTTCGTCAAAATACCAAACAGATCACCCATTCTAGCCATGCCTCATATCCCTCTATTTCACTTCCTGTTTCAAAAGTGCTGAATTGTGTATAAAGCTTTAAAAAAAAAAAAATTTGATTAATAAAAAGAGGAGGGGTCTGAGCTCATGCGGGACCCGGCAGCTACTGTCTAAACTAAATGCTGCCGTGATGAAACGCCATATCATGGATTATCAAGGATTCTCTCTGAAACAGTCTGGAGCTCAAAGGCTTTCTCTCTTGCCGGTTATACCACAAGGTGAGTTCCTTTTTACTTCCTGCTTCTTCACACACATGCTCTCCAGTACAGGTTAGCTCTGAGTGTTAGCGATGCTAATGCTAAAGTAAAAAAATGCTAAAGTAAAAAAAAACGTTTACTCACATACAAATCAGTAGTAATGACTTTATGAACTTCTTTAATGATACAATTATAACTCTCAGGGACAAAATAAACCACCACCTACCCTTAGCCAGCACTGAATCACCCTTAACACCGGACATATACTTAGAGTGCTTCTCTCCTATAGACCAAAACCAACTAAATTCAATTATTTCATTCTCTAAAGCAGGGGTGGCCAACCCGCGGCTCTCGAGCCGCATGTGGCTCTTCGCCTAGTTTCATGCGGCTCTTCAGTTCATATCGAATTTTATATGTGTGAGTTTGGGGGCGAGACATGGACTCCTGACAGTTAAACCTGATATTTAGTAGGTCTGTTAAGTATTGAATGTTGATAATTCTGACGTAATTTGGCCGGTCAAAGTTGTTTGGGCTCGGATAAAATCGCTCCGTTACTTTCGTCCCGTGTTACTTTCGTCCCGTGTTACTTTCGTCCCGTGTTACTTTCGTCCCGTGTTACTTTCGTCCCGTGTTACTTTCGTTCCGGCTCTCCCTACATGTGTATGTGTGGTGTCAGGTGTCAGTATGAGAGGATGACAGCGCATCTAATTTTGATGTGGCCCAAGAGCCAATCACAATAATACCTGCGATGCAGTGAACCAATCACCTTTGAGGGGGGGGGGGGGGGGAAACCTATCGTTGATTAAACACTATCTGACCATGAACTGAGTTTGATCCTAAAATGGCAGGGAAGAAATGCACAGCTAAGCGAAAATATGAAGACGAACATAGGACGTTTTTAGTAGAGTGTGAGAGTTTATATTTTTTTATCGAACGCAATTGCAAGCCATTTTGCCTTATATGCCAGACAGCATCAACCCATTTCAAGGCTTCAAATCTTCAGCGCCATTTCACCTCACTCCATGCTAACATCGACCAGGACTTCCCAAAAGGTACGGAACTTCGCAAGCAGAAGATAAACACCTTGAATAGTCAGGCAGAAAAGCAGACACAGTTTTTCAAAAAAATAACGAAGCACTCGGAGACCGTAACGCTTACATCTTATCAAGTTGCTTGGAACATAGCACGAGCTAACAAGCCGTATAATGAAGGGGAGTTTGTTAAAAAATGCCTCAGTGACGTGGTTGAAATCTTGTCTCCAGAAAACAAAAAACTGAAACAAGCGGTATCAGTGACTCTGTGTTTGATGTGGCTCTTTGCAGCAACATACACAAAATGTGGCTCTTAACCTCTGACTGGTTGGTCACCCCTGCTCTAAAGCATCTACCTGTATCTTAGAGCCTGTTCCATCTAAGCTGTTCAAGGAAATTGCACCCCTAATTAATACACCTGTATTAAATATGATGAATATATCTTTACTGTCAGGCTATGTTCCACAGTCATTTAAAGTAGCTGTAATTAAACCTATTATAAAAAAACAAGCCTTGATCCTGAGGTTATGGCCAACTAGGCCATTATCAAACATTCCCTTCCTCACAAAAATCCTCGAGAAAGCAGTGGCCTCACAATTGTGTGCATTTTTAAATACAAATTGTTTATTTGAGAAATTCCAGTCAGGTTGAAGAAAACATCATAGCACAGAGACAGCACTGGTTAAAGTCACAAATGACCTGCTTTGTGCATCTGATAATGGACTTGCCTCTTTCCTGGTTCTGTTTGATCTGAGTGCTGCCTTTGACACTATTGACCATAATTAACATACTACTCCAAAGATTAGAGTTTTTGATAGGTATAAGGGGAACTGCACTAAGCTGGTTCAGGTCTTATCTATCAAAACTGTCTCAGTTTGTATCTGTCAACGATGAATCTTCATTACAAACTACATTCAGTCATGGAGTACCGCAGGGGTCTGTACTTGGACCCATCCTATTCATCATATATATGCTACCATTGGGCAATATCATAAGGAATACCGCCATCAATTTTCAATCAATTAAACCAGATGTACAATTTCCATTAGTTAAACTGCAAGAATGCCTCACAGACATAAAGACATGGATGACCAGCAACTTTCTATTATTAAACTCCGACAAAACAGAAGTCATTATACTAGGCCCCCAGCACCTTCGGAACGAACTATCCAACAACATAATTTCTTCGAATTGTATTACCATGACCTCCAGCACCACGGTAAAAAATCTTGGTGTTATTTTTTGACGAGGATTTGTCTTTTAAATCCCATATAAAGCAAATTTCAAGGACTGCCTACTTCCATCTACGGAATATTGCAAAAATCAGGCACATCCTAAATCACAACAATGCAGAAACACTAATCCATGCTTTTATCACCTCCAGGCTGGATTATTGCAATTCTCTTTTATCAGGCTGTCCAAACTCATCATTAAAGAGCCCTTCAATTCATACAAAATGCTGCAGCACGGGTTTTAACAGGAACAAAGAAGATGGACCACATCACTCCTGTTTTAGCAGCATTGCACTGGCTACCAGTTAAGTCCAGGATTGATTTTAAAATACTTTTACTCACATACAAAGCACTAAATGGTCAGGATGTTGAACTACAGGATCTTTTAATCTCCTATTGCCCCTCTAGAGCATTAAGATCCCAGTGTGCAGGTCTGTTGGTGGTTCCCAGAGTCCACAAGAAAAGGTCAGGTGTTAGAGCTTTCGGCTACCAAGCCCCGTTCCTCTGGAATCAACTTCGAGTGACGATTAGGGAGGCAGACAGTGTCCACACATTTAAGAGTAGGTTAAAGACTTTCCTTTTTAGTACATTGTACAGTTAAGACTGGTTTTAAACCCCCTTTTATACATCCTCATGGACCCTTCGTTTTATGGAATTGTATTTATTGTACTCTAACTGTATTTGTGTCATGTTTCTTTTTAAATTGGTATTTTCACATTGATCTTATAAGATACGTTTGTTGTTTTTACATTGTTTTACATTGCCAATTGTGTTTGTTGACTTGTGAAGTCCTCTGAGACAAATAGGATTTGTGATTTTGGGCTATATAAATAAACTTGAATTGAATTAATGTAAACATGCACCATATTACGTCCAAAACAGTCGGGCATTGTTTCTGATAGCAACGTTTCTGATTGGGCCGTGGATCCACATTTCAGATATTACGTCATATCGGACGCAAATCTGGATCAGCTCCGTTGTTCCCCGTTTTTAGAGATTTGGGTACGGAGGAAAAGAGAGAGGGTTTTATTTTCTGACGCTGCGTGAGTTCCCCGACACACCGGGGACACATAGTTATGTAGAAAAGACATCACAAAGAGCATTTTGCATGATAGTTTGTCGTGGTTTGTCCTTGTTTGTCATGCTTTGCTTTCTGTTATTTTGTTCATGTGTGTCTGTAAGACGTTGCTTTTGTCGGGACCCCCTTGAAAACAAGATGGTGCATCTCAAGGGGTTTATCCTAATAAATAAATGTCTATATATCACGATAGGAGTCCTGCCGCAGTGTGACTCCCTAACCCTCTCACCACAGATAAACCCAGAGACAAAACTCATTTTATAGAAGCTATAAAGTTCCACTGTGCTCCCAAGCAGTAAACAGAATCCACAGGGAAACACACCTAATAAAGCTGTGTTCATAAAGCCTCATTTCATTTCACTTTAAGTACTCCTTTTTTGCATTTATGAGCATCAAATTAGCCCTTATTAAATGGTTTATAAAACACATTGTAGTCATGTGCAGCTATAAGAAGAGTCGGTGCCACTTTACAATAAGACTACCCTTACAAAGGATTCATAAAGGGTTCATAATTAGGTTATGAATTAGGTTGTAAACACTTTATTAATCAGTAAGAACCATTTATAAACCAGTTCTAACATAGTTTGCATACATCAACACAGGCTCACATTTATATATATGATGTATATAAACATAAACAATGTTACATTAATGAATCAGTAATTATGTTTTAATAATATACATTATTCTGAAATGAGCTTTTTTTGCATAATGAGTACTTTTACTTTGAAGTATATTTAGATGCTCATACTTGAGTAACATTTGAGTACAGGACTTTGACTTTCAGCAGTGGTATTTGTATTTATGTCAAAATATGTACAAACTTCTTCCACTACTGTATCAGGTTGCAAAATAAGACGTGAATGTGTGCAAAAAGACACTTGTTTATTTACACGCACGCACGCACTATTTGACAAGACGACTAAGCCTTATATTGGCTACTTAGCGAGAATCAACTCAGTGAGCAACAGATACCAAGGATGCTGGCTGATGAAGGAGACGAAGTAAGCTAGGTAGCCAATATAAGGCTTAGCAGTACAGATACATGTGGGCTCACTATTTGGCAAGCAACCGGTCACAGTTGCCCTGTTTATCCTCATGTCTTATAAAAGCTTATTAATGATTTATAAAGTGTTCACAACCTAATTAATAAATGAATTACAAAATATTCGTAAATCCTTTATAAGGGTAGTCTTATTGTAAAGTGGTACCGAATATTTTAAACGGTCAATAATACACAGTTTTTGTCAACAATGCACATTTTTAAAAGGCATTTTACTTTGTTATCATTCATTGATTGTTTATACAGCACATGGGTGGCCAGACTAATTTAATTATGTCAATACGTTCAATTATAGTGTTGTTATAAAGCCCTTATTACACTGTGCTAGACAGGGTGACTTAAATGTAAGTGTTAACAACGCCACACAGGAATACATCTTCATAAAAATAAGCTAAATATAATTTAGACTCCTAATTTGGCAGGGGAAATAACTAGGGATGCACGATATTGGTTTTTTGAAACCCATACCGATACCGATAACTTCCTGCTTCTCAAGACCAATAATAAAAAAAAATGTACGCCACTAATTATTTTAACGCGATTAACGCATGTGTATTTTTTTTCCCTCGGCCGCCCCGTAGTTTCAGAGCGCATCGAGTTTAAAATACCATCTACAAGCTGATGCTGACAGCTTGCAGCAGACCACACTTCCACGCTCACCGGCAGGCACCGACTGGCTGTTGGGAGGACCGGGAGGGTGTGTGTATGTGTGGCCCGAGCGAGCGAGAGAGAGACCTTACGTGCATTGTTGTTGTTAGCATCTGGTGCTAGCTAGCTGCGCTAACGGATATAAGGAGCTGTTTAAATGAAAACAGAGGAGCGACATTTCGCCACAACTGCGCCGAGCACTTGACTTTATGCAGGAAGCCAGACAGTGGGACATTGTACGAAAAGTCAGCACACTCAGCACGGATAGTGCGCAACATGATTGCAGCGTCCAGGCAGCTCCCGTTCGAGCATATGCCTTGAGTTGCACATAGCTCCAACGCCCATACCACGACGACATGTTTGTTTACTGTCCTGGCTTCACGGACCGCACACCATTTACGTCACAGCCAGGCATGAGTTAGGGAGCGCTGGATTTGTGAAGAACTCCCCTCTTCCTAAACCACTAATACCACAGTACTGGCAAAACGGGAGGAGCCGAGTGAAAAACAAGCGCCCCTCATCCCAATCCACCCACACCGCAGTATTTTTTCTTTTTTTTTACCCAAAAAATATATTGCATATTATCGGGGCTATTAATACTGGTATCGGGTTTATCGGGATGACGTCATAATTCCTATTATCGGGCCGATAATTATCGGGCCGATAATTATCGTGCATCCCTAGAAATAACATTCTATATTTTAACTCATAACTAGTAACAACAACTCTCAGTTAAATGCAGTGAAACAAATAGTATAATATTGGCATTACAAATGTATTTGAGTAGAAGCACAAAGTAGCACGCCTCCCTGGATTTATGAAAGGCGCTATATAAATTAAAGTTATTACAGCAATATCAAAAGGAATATTGTTTTCGTTTGCCCAGGTTAAAAAAAAAGTCTCAATTAAAATGATTATGCATTTTATGTGATATACTGTAGTTCATCCTACCTCACTTTGAGTATATTGTTTTATTTACCTGTATTAAAAAATGACAGGAGTAACTGGAACACACATAGCTCTGGAAAGGTAAAGGGATGTACAGCTAGAAAGATAACATAACAGCTGTGAGTGTATCCGTACCCTGTAAGCTTCCTCCCACATATCGTTGACTCGGTACATGTGGACAGCAGCTTTCCACTCTTCAGCCGCCATGAAGTGATACTCTGCCTCGGAGAACCTGGACTCTGCCTCCATCTCCTGCAGAACACATCAATAAAGCATAGATATGATGTACAGTAAAACAGCTGGATCGATTATATATAAAGACAACTGATTATAATTGTGATGCCAGGTCATAACAATAATAGATGCATACAAGCACTGATTAGCATTTGGATATTATAATAAACATACCTCATATCCCTCTATTTCCCTTCCTGTTTCAAAAGTGCTGATTTGGGGTATAAAGCTTTTTTTTTTTAAAAAGATTGATAAATAAAAGAGGAGGGGTCTGAGCTCATGCGGGACCCGGCAGCTACTGTCTAAACTAAATGCTGCCGTGATGAAACGCCATATCATGGATTATCAAGGATTCTCTCTGAAACAGTTTGGAGCTCAAAGGCTTTCTCTCTTGCCGGTTATACCACAAGGTGAGTTCCTTTTTACTTCCTGCTTCTTCACACACATGCTCTCCAGTACAGGTTAGCTCTGAGTGTTAGCGATGCTAATGTAAACACCGACCATATTACGTCCAAAACAGTCGGGCATTGTTTCTGATAGCAACGTTTCTGATTGGGCCGTGGGTCCACATTTCAGATATTACGTCATATCGGACGCAAATCTGGATCAGCTCCGTTGTTCCCCGTTTTTAGAGATTTGGGTACGGAGGAGAAGAGAGAGGGTTTTATTCTCTGACGCTGCGTGAGTTCCCTGACGCACCGGGGACACATCTTTATGTAGAAAATACATCACAAAGTGGATTTTGCACGATAGGTCCCCTTTAAGCATATACACATTGTTGTATTGCTATTTTATTTCTAAATGTCAGTACTTCCTCCAACGCTGCAAAAAAAGACGTGAATGTGTGCTAAAAAGACACTTATTTATTTATTCTTGGTGTTCTTCTTCTGAATTCAGGGCAGAACTCTTATTTCGGGACATCTCTAATTATGACTGGAGTTTAGAGCACTGCGGGGCAATTCTCACAAGATAATGAGACGACCACAAAACTGTGAACACACGCATTCGTCGGCTGTTACATAAGAAACCGAGAGCGGTAAAAATAAAGTGGGATTAAACTGTAAGAGTGCCAGAAGTGGAGCAGTATCTGAGAGCCTTTCAGACAGGACACATTATTCATTGCTGTCTGAATATTGCTGATGAAGACGCTGAGCAGCCGATAACTACACCAAACACTCCGTTATACTGAACCATGTGAGGATGAACTTTAGACAATCATTCTTTGCCTCTCTTGCAAAAAAGTTAACAAGGGAAATAATTTGACGTAATTGTAATATGCAAATAAGCCTTTCATTTATAAAAAGTGCTTTTGCATTCCACTTTTTCTTTTAATTATCAGCCTGAGCTCTAAATCACCGCCCATGATGATCAGTGATATCCTTTGACAGCTAGTCGACCAATCAAAACGTAGTCCTTTAGAGACGTTTAACTACTAAGATACATCCATGAAAACAAGGGACAGTCACAAAGCAGGCATGACTTTGACAAGGATAGATTATTAGATGCGATTATTTGTGTGTTTGTGTTGCCTTTAATGCATAGTAGAGCAGAAGAGAGGCAGGAGATGGATAGAGAGAGCAGTGAACGTTGTGTGAGTTCCCTAATGTCAGAGATGTGGGCCATAGACTGACTGCCTTCTCCAATGTTATGAAACTAGATGGCTTGGGGTGTTAAAAGCAGCAAAGAAAACATTTGTTAAAATATATTATAGCTCTCAGATATATACAGAACCTGTCTCTGATTGGCTGAAACACCAAACTGATCATTGCAGCATTACCCATAATCCCCTCTGTTTCAGCCCTGTTTCCAAACTGCTGATTCTCTGTCTGTTACTTTAGATGAAAATAAGGAGCCCCTCCCCACGCCCCTCTGAGAGAGATTTGGTTACAAAGAACTCAATGGTGCTCTAGGAGGAGATGCAGGTGATAAGGGGGGGGGGGGGGGTTACCTTGGTTGGTGATTGGCTAATGGTTACACAAGACAACACATCGTTATGACATCATAAAGTGGCCAAAATCTGATCAGCTCATTTTCAGACAGGTTTTTATAGAAATGGATCAAAAAGAGAGAGAATCTTTGTTCCTGAAACTTTCAGAGTCTTTTTCCACAGAGGGGACACATGTTGATGTAGAAGAGACATGAAGAAGAGGGGACACATGCTGATGTAGAAGAGACATGAAGAAGAGGGGACACATGTTGATGTAGAAGAGACATGAAGAAGAGGGGACACATGTTGATGTAGAAGAGACATGGAGAAGAGGGGACACATGTTGATGTAGAAGAGACATGAAGAAGAGGGGACACATGTTGATGTAGAAGAGACATGAAGAAGAGGGGACACATGTTGATGAAGAAGAGACATGAAGAAGAGGGGACACATGTTGATGTAGAAGAGACATGGAGAAGAGGGGACACATGTTGATGTAGAAGAGACATGAAGAAGAGGGGACACATGTTGATGTAGAAGAGACATGAAGAAGAGGGGACACATGTTGATGTAAGAAGAGACATGAAGAAGAGGGGACACATGTTGATGTAGAAGAGACATGGAAGAAGAGGGGGACACATGTTGATGTAGAAGAGACATGAAGAAGAGGGGACACATGTTGATGTAGAAGAGACATGGAGAAGAGGGGACACATGTTGATGTAGAAGAGAGCATGAAGAGAGGGGACACTGTGATAGAAGAGGGGGACACATGTTGATGTAGAAGAGACATGAAGAAGAGGGGACACATGTTGATGTAG
>NW_022990113.1:0-10000 GCF_902827175.1 Gymnodraco acuticeps | reverse complement strand
AAACGGCTATGCCTTGCCTATAATGCAGGATACACAGAATACAAATCGTACATAAAACTAAATTAAGAGCAGCTACCTGTACTCTGTTAACGGAGGAATTTGGGAGAGATTAAGAACAAGGGGTCATGATCTTAGTTTTGGTTTTCCTGCCTCTTGTTCCTGGTACTCGTCCAGTTTTTCTTTATTTTCATAGTTTGGTTTCGCCTTATCTGGTCCCGCTGTCTTTGTATCAGCTTTATTTCAATCAGGAGAGACTTCATTTGGTTTAAAGAACAACACATGTCATGTGATAAATGTTAAGTCTTTGGCGATTAGACCCCGATCCTGAAATCGTATATCTAAAGGGGGAAATGCAGCCGTGAGCATATAGGGAACCCCCCGGGGTCTAGACACTGGTGATGATGCTGAAGATCTGGATTTGATGAGGAGATGGGATGAAGAGGAGGTGTGGTGAGGTCTTTGGGTTAACTCTCCTGGTAATGGATGTGATGAAAGGAGGTGGATGGGGGGGGAGGCGGGCGGCAGCATGAACACCTGAAATCACAGCTGACTGCAGGAGAGAGGAGAACCATTTTAAAGTTTGGCTGCAGCACGCTGATTGGCTGCTGGAGATTGAGGTGAATGTAATAGGTTAAAGAGAACGCCCGTGATGAGCTGATTATATGCAGCTGCGGAGTGAATGTATATATAAGCCTACTAGGGATGTAACGATATATCGAATATCGCGATAGATAAATGTCTCAGTACCGTCGTGAGACTGACAAAATATACCACGATTTTTTTTTTTAAACCTTTATTTAACCAGATGGTCCCATTGAGATCATCGATCTCTTTTTCAAGGGAGACCTGTCCAACATGGCAGCAAGTAGGTTACAGCATGAACATAAAACAACAGATAACACAAAAGGACATGGTATTTACAGGGCTACATGTACACACCTAGAGACATTGACAAGTACCAACAGTATATTTATATCTCTGTCAATAAGCCTCACCTTCTTGGCAACAACTGTATTGTTTTTGAAGTGGTGGAGAGACAATGCACAGTTTGACCCACTGTATCTCTCTGTCCCAGCAACATCAGTACCAAGCAAGAGAGTTGTTTCCACAGCAGGGGATTTTGTAAACGCCCAAACATCCCAGCTTCTACCTGGAAATGTGGACAAGCTCATATTCCTAAAAGATAACCTTGATGACGCTGAGTGAGCGAGTGAGTGAGCGAGTGAGTGAGCGAGTGAGTGAGCGAGTGAGTGAGCGAGTGAGTGAGCGAGTGAGTGAGTGAGTGAGTGAGTGAGTGAGTGAGTGAGAGTTGAGTTACTTGAAAAAATAAAGTGAAACTTGATTTATTCTATTGCAGGGTCTGATTATTACATTGTTGACACTTTAAAATACTACTATCCTACTAAAATGCTGTACAAATCAGATTTATTATATAATAAAAAAAAAAAATTCAAGTAAAAAATAAATACAAATAATTCACATTTTTTTTCCTTTATTTTTCAATATCGCGATAAATATCGTACCGTGAGTTTTTGGTATCGTTACATCCCTAATATATACCCAGGGTTCTCAATGTCGAGTCACTTGCTTCAGAAGCGAGGCAAGAATACTTCCTGGCATTCGGAAAACAAAGAATGGAACAGGCTAGCAAGTGTGCAGGTGTGCGTCATATGAGAGGCCCCGCCTTACATTTTCCGCCACAGATTTGGGGAAATTGGTCCGTGTGCAAAGCATTGTGGGGATTTTGAGACCACGGAGTCTACACATGTGCAGCCTCGAAATTTCTCCAAACGAAGTACGCCGGGCTCGGTAGAATTCCAAGTATGCTGGACATTGGAACAGTCCTTCGGCGGCACTCGATGACGTAGCATGCTTGAAATATTGGCTCTGGAGCAGCTTTACTCGACATTGAGAAACACCCCCAGTCTTCCTGAAAGAACTTGCGCTGAGCTTCATTTAATTAAAAACCCTCTTTTCCTGCTTGTGGATCCAACTTCTTGCTAAAACCTCGACAGAAGGTTAATGTGAATGGATGTTTGCTTGGTAAAAGGCAAAAGGTACTTTCCATTGAACCTGTTCTCACACAATTGAATCAAATATATGTGCTGGTTCATTCTGATTAGAAAACGTTGAGTCATTGTACTTCTGGGGATGATGTCTGTATTGAAATCCCAGGTGTGAGCTCCTTTCATTGTTTTAGTTTGCAGTGAATTATACTTTCCTGCAACTTCCACGAGTTGGAAAGCAAAGAGCTTGTTATCTTAATTACTTTCTGTGAATGTGCCCATAGAGCAAACAGAGTGAGATGGCCTTCTATTTCTGGAGGCTGGCAGTCTGTGGAGGCTGTTTGGCTCAGCTGAGCTCATCAGAACGAGCACAGCTTGCTGTGCTTCACCATCATCATCATCATCAGCTCTCTTATTTTCCCCTTTTCTCTGTATTCAATCCAGATTTCTCTTTCTCTTCTCCCCTTTTCAACACTTCCTGTTTTGCTGGTGTTTATGCAGCTATTAAATCGAATGTTACAACCATCCAACT
Organism: Gymnodraco acuticeps; assembly: GCF_902827175.1. NCBI lineage: Eukaryota > Metazoa > Chordata > Actinopteri > Perciformes > Bathydraconidae > Gymnodraco > Gymnodraco acuticeps. Next base: position 7,462 of record NW_022990113.1, on the reverse strand, counting down.
GGTCATTAGTGCCAAATACTGCCCACACCGCTCCATGGAGACTGGACTGAAGCTGTCCCTGGGCTCTGAGTTTATGGTTGAAATGTGTAGAAGGTTGGCTGAGTCACGGGTGAATGTATACGTATTGTGGAGAGGTGTGCACAAAATAATTGACGTGGCAAAATGTCAGTGTCAACTTTAGTTTCCCCTCTGGCTGCTCCCATCTTACTGTCCGGTGTTGTGTTCAGGGAGCAAAACTAAACTCAGTTGCTCGCCTGACCACACACCGGCTTGGACAGTATTTTTAAAGGGGACCTATCATGCAAAATGCACTTTGTGATGTCTGTTATACATCAACATGTGTCCCCGGTGTGTCAGGGAACTCACGCAGCGTCAGAGAATAAAACCCTCTCTCTTTTCCTCCGTACCCAAATCTCTAAAAACGGGGAACAACGGAGCTGATCCAGATTTGAGTCCGATATGACGTAATATCTGAAATGTGGATCCACGGCCCAATCAGGAACGTTGCTATCAGAAACAATGCCTGACTGTTTTGGACGTAATATGATCGGTGTTTACATTAGCATCGCTAACACTCAGAGCTAACCTGTACTGGAGAGCATGTGTGTGAAGAAGCAGGAAGTAAAAAGGAACTCACCTTGTGGTATAACCGGCAAGAGAGAAAGCCTTTGAGCTCCAAACTGTTTCAGAGAGAATCCTTGATAATCCATGATATGGCGTTTCATCACGGCAGCATTTAGTTTAGACAGTAGCTGCCGGGTCCCGCATGAGCTCAGACCCCTCCTTTTTTAAAGCTTTATACCCAAATCAGCACTTTAGAAACAGGAAATGAAATGGAGGGATATGAGGCATGGCTAGAATGGGTGATTTGTTTGGTATTTTGAGCAAAACACTTCATCGACATGTCTTATATATATTTGTATATATCTGAGACCTATGTTATTGCCTACAAATAGCATGATAGGTGACCTTTAAGAGTTCAAAAAGAGGATCTATTGGATTTTAAGCATCCAGAAAACATAGAGTACCATTAGCATCCCATATAAGTATTGTTTCACACCAGCTATTAAAACAAGTCCACTTTTCACTCTCTTTTTAGCTCCATGTTTGGTCTCCTCCAACTACTGAGAAAACCATCTTAGCCTCTATTTAGCCTGTAAAAATACACCAATTTTCTCAAAAGCTAGTCCATTACTTAGTTTTCCTGCTGTCTGCTTGCTGAGCAGGGGGCACACGGGTGGTTAGCAGAAGTTATGGACCATAAAACCAAAACAATTAGCTAAAAATGCTAAATCTCAGAACTGCAATGACTGGTGATAATGACATAATTATCTCTTGGTTATCACCAGGAGCGATATCCTTTACATTACACATGGTCATTAATTAAACTAGAAATATGCACTCTTACCTCCCGGATAAAGGACGGTTGAATTAAGGATGGTCTATAAGTATGGAGTATAAGGTATAAACATGGTATTCACATTCTTTTTACAACTATTATTTTCTGTTTATATGCTCAATGTACCTCCTCTATGAGCCAGGGAATCCGGTCCAAACTCGATTTGAAAGAGGCAAATAAGGATCAGCAAATAAGATCTACACCAATCCCCAATCTGAGTGCATCGGTAGTAGGGTTGCCAGAAACTGACCTAGATCATAATCGATTATTCGGCAGCCCTGGCGAATAATAATCGATTATTCGACCGACCCACACTTTAGTCGCACGTGTGAGGGAGAGGGGGGGTGGGGGCGGGGGCGGTGTGTAGCGTGCTGCAGCAGCAGTCTGCTCTGCACGCAGGCTTCCTCCAAGTTTACAGTAAAACAAACTGGTGGTGTGACCAATGGCCATTTACAATTATTAATACTATTACTATTATTAGCATTATTCTATATTTTGGTTGAAACTAAACCATAAAAATAAAAATAAACATAAATAATAATAAAAAAATATATAAATATAATCGATTTTAAAAAAATAATATTCGATTATGGAGACTGTAACGAATATTCGAATAATCACTGGCATCCCTAATCGGTAGCATATCTGTGAACGACTTATTATAAACACATCACTGCATGAAAAGACTTCGCATCAGCAGGAAAACACGGGGCAACTGTTTAGTGTAAATGGGAGAGTAGCTATTATCAAAGTAAGATCTTTAGTCATTGTACAAGTACAACGAAATTACGATGTGAACTCAAGGTGCCAACGCGCAACAACAAGACAATATAAAAACAAGAAATGGGACTTAAATAGATATGAAAGGGAATATGAACATAAATAAATAATAAATTGCACGATTCCCCTCGTATTGCACGGAAGACATGATAACTTAAATATTAGCAGCGTTTAGTGCACATATGGCCCCGGGAAAGAAACTAAACTTGAGTCTGTTTGACGGGAAGACATGGGACAGAAGCGCCTGCCTGAGCGCAGCCGTACAAAGTGCTCGTTACCCGGGTGGTGTGGGTCCTTGAGGATCTTGACTGCCTCCTTAAGGCAACGAGAGCTGTATAGTACCTCCAGGGAGGGGAGGGGGCACCCGATGATCTTCTGGGCCGAGTTGACGACCCTTTGGAGCGCACCCCTCTCTGCGCACCCCTCTCACACGCAGATGCAGTGGTTCCTCAGCAAAGTGAGGTCATAGCTCAACTTTCAACCCCCCACAGTATCTCACATGACCCCCCTCCCCTCTCACCTCATACTCCTGCATGGAGGCGTAGTACTGAGCTATCTTCACGTAGTATTTCCCTGCAGATGGATCCTCCTGTAGCTCCAGGATGTGGACGGCTTTCTTCCACTGACGAGCTGCGATGGCCGCCTCGATGGCTTTCAGCGAGCAACTAGGAGTGAACCAGAAAAAGTCAACATATAGAAATTAAGCTTTGTTTGTATCCATTACATTTCATATATGAGCATTAACTTGGAAATTAAGATGATATGTGTAATCACCAACAAAGCCAAATTCAAAGTCAATCAACTTTGGTTTAAATGTAAGGTAAAGCAAATCATTTTGGTAAGACTGAGGCACACTTTGAATGTTTACTGGCAGGAGGAATTACTGGCAGTAGTTTTGGCAGTAATAGTTTTAAAACCTTTGTTTCTGCGGACAGTTTTAGCCTGCCACAGATTTTCAGTTTCAGATGCTTTTCAAATTGGAAAACCTGCAAATCTGGGACTTGGTAACCTGTCTTTATTTAGATTTCTGGAAAAATAAAATCATGTTTAAAGATATCTATTATGGTCCTGGTGATGATTTAAAGAACCTTTGGCTGTCTGTTTTCATTATGTGTCATCTTTCCTCTTCTCCATCTGCCCAAATCTGTGTCTCATCCCTTCATACCCTGCTTCAATGAAGTGGTTGATGGCGGCGTCCATCTGCTTCTGCTGGACGAGGTAATCTCCCCAGTTCTCCTCCAGTTTCACCACCTCAGCAGGGAAGGCGAGGCGAGCCAGCTCCACCGCTACAGGAAGCACAAACTTTATTTTAACAAACCGTACACCTGCACTTACCTCAATAACATACATCCAATGTACATCCAATTTAAGTTACGTTAGTGGTGGACTGTAATATTCTCTATACTATTTACCTCTACTTTGAAAACTGTTGAATTTTGCTGAAAATACTTGTGTACTCCTACTTAAAAACATTTTCAATTCAGAACTTTTCCTGGTAATTGCGTATTTTAAGACCATAGTATTTCTACTTTTAGTTAAAGGGGACCTATCATGCAAAATGCACTTTGTGATGTCTTTTATACATAAAGATGTGTCCCCGGTGTGTCGGGGAACTCACGCAGCGTCAGAAAATAAAACCCTCTCTCTTTTCCTCCGTACCCAAATCTCTAAAAACGGGGAACAACGGAGCTGATCCAGATTTGCGTCCGATATGACGTAATATCTGAAATGTGGATCCACTGCCCAATCAGAAACGTTGCTATCAGAAACAATGCCCGACTGTTTTGGACGTAATGGTCGGTGTTTACATTAGCATCGCTAACACTCAGAGCTAACCTGTACTGGAGAGCATGTGTGTGAAGAAGCAGGAAGTAAAAAGGAACTCACCTTGTGGTATAACCGGCAAGAGAGAAAGCCTTTGAGCTCCAAACTGTTTCAGAGAGAACCCTTGATAATCCATGATATGGCGTTTCATCACGGCAGCATTTAGTTTAGACAGTAGCTGCCGGGTCCCGCATGAGCTCAGACCCCTCCTTTTTTTCATATCAATTGTATTATTTTTTAAAAGCTTTATACCCCAAATCAGCACTTTTGAAACAGGAAGTGAAATCGAGGGATATGAGAAAAATAGCACGATAGGTGACCTTTAAGTAAAGGATTTGAGTACTTCTTGAACTACTGCTTCTACCACGTGTGCTTATTCAAAATGTCCTAGAATTGTTCATGCTAAATGCTAAGGAAAGCGGTGTCAATGCCTCCTTTCTTATCTCTAAACAAACACATTTGAACAGTTATAGCAAAGGTAGGTTAGGCATATTTTTTACATCTAAATGTTATCGATTCACCTTTCCTGAAGGCCTCTCCTTTGACGTAGCACTCCAACGCTCTCTGGTTGTTTCTGATCTTCTCATATAGATCTCCTGCCTGTTGAGAAATGGTAGAATATTGATTTATTAAGACACATTCATGAATTGCTAGGTCAGGGTTGTTAGAAATGGAAACTAGCTGGTTAAAAAAGTGTGAGGACACAGTGACACAAACTCTAGTTCTCATGTCCCTCAGTTCCAAATGTTAAGGTGAACAAAATGAGGCTCATTAAGAAACATTTTTGGTGCTCTCCCTTATGAGCACCAATATCAACCTTTAAGCATCTAACTGACAAAACTCTACACACCATCAGGACCAGTGTTGGGACTAACGCGTTACAAGTAACGCGTTACTGTAACGCCGTTTTGACAGTAACTAGTACTCTAACGCATTACTTTTTAAATTCAGTAACTCAGTTACCGTTACTACATGGTGCGTTACTCCGTTAGTTTTTTTTATATAGTCAACAGCCAGGCGAACAGAGATGAGAACTGTACTTAAGTACAGTACTTGAGTAAATGTACTTAGATACTTCCTGTGTCACATGCGGAGACGGGCTGTGGGCGTGTTTGTGTTGTTTACTAACAAGACTATCATGGCGGCGGCGGAGCTCAAGTCTAGTTTCTCCACCTGGAGATATTCTCACTATTTCACTTTTGTCGAGCACAAAGAAAAGAACGTTTTAGTTAAATGTAAGTTGTGTCTTGGCGGGACAAAGAGCCTATCTACTGCCCAAACCAGTCATTCAAATCTCTTAAAACATCTGCAAAAACAACATGCTGGGACGAAGCTAGTAGCTAAGACCACAGAGACTCAGCCGACGCCACTCCACCTCCACCTAAGCAACAGCGGCTGGATTTTAACCAAGGGACTGCTGGCCAGGGAAAAGTCGATAAAGCCATTGCACGGTATGTTGTAGAACACATGCAGGCTATTGCTACAGTGGAGTCACCCGCTTTCAGGGAGCTAGTTAGCGTGATAGCATGTCCGGGCGGCACACGGCATATGGGACGGACAACTTTTTCCAACTACCTGGAGAAAGAATATACAAAAATGGAAAGCCAGCTAATATCGATGCAATCCAGATTGTATATAATGCATGTCAAGTTGATCAACAGATTGTATTATTCTCCAATGCAATAACAGTACTGAAATGAAGGCTATAAGGGCATTAATGGGAGCCCTTGTTTCAACTAACTAAAAAGTTACTTTTCACAGTAACGCATTACTTTTGGGTTTAAGTAACTAGTAAAGTAACTGAGTTACTTTTGAAATGAAGTAACTAGTAATGGTAACTAGTTACTGGTTTTCAGTAACTAGCACAACACTGATCAGGACACAGCGACACATTTTGCTGTGAAGTTTCCTTCTCTCTTTCCCACCTGCTACACAAACACAGATGGCTGGAGGAGAAGACAAACAACTACAGAAGTAGAAATAACAGACAGATGGAGGGAGACAGAGGGCAATATTGAAAAATACAAAATGTGGATGTCGCTCCTCTACTGGCTTTTGTGAGGAGAAGAGGTGGGAATCCAGTAGAGGCAGCTTTGACCAGTTCTACAATAATAAAAGGGTAGGTAAAGATAGATACGATTGTATTGACCTGTACTTAAATCATGTTTTATAATTGTTTGTGTGCTAGAGATGATGCAACTGCAGCTGAGCTATTAGCTCAAATCTGGCATAACTAATTTCTTCTCTTCTCACTCGTCCCCGGCTTCAGCTTCAACCTCAGGATCCATGTATTTGTGATCCTCTCCAGAATGGAAGTAGTCATCACATACAGAGCATCAACTAGTTCCTGAACAGTGTCCTTCACATGCTGATATCCAAGAGAGGGAGTTACACAGTCACAAGATGGAGGAATACCGGTTCTTGGTAATCATACATCCTTCAATGAACAAAATACTGAATTTTTCTCTAAAAATGTTGGCTTTTTTTCTGAAAATCTGAAAATTCTTAATTTTTCTCAAATTCTGACTTTTTCTTAAAATCTCAAAATTCAGATTTTTTTCCCTAAAAATTCTGACTTTATCCTAAAAATTCTGAATTTGTCTCAAAATCCTGACTTTTTCTCAGAATCGCAAAATTCTTACTTTTCCTCAAAATTCTGAATTTGTCTCAAAATCTCAAAATCCTGACTTTTTCTCTAAATTAGTCAAAATTATGACTTTTTCTCAAAATCCCAAAAACATATTTTCTGAGATGAATGTATTTGTATGCATGGTCCATGTTGAAATAAATACATAATAATAGTAGTTGAATCCACTCACTCTCTCGTAGAACTCTCCCTTGATGAGGCTGGCTGCGATGCGGCTGACCGTGTCGTTGTTACTGTTGATCTCCGGGCGGCTGATGGCCAGACGGGCGGCTTTAGCAGGGAGTCCGGCCTTCAGGTAGAGGTTGATGGCTCCCTGGAAGTCTGCCTCGCTCTCCTTCACCTCCCCCGCCTTCTCGTCCTGACCCGTCTCCGTTAACCACTGGTAGTAGTTTCCACGCAGGCTGTCCAGCTCCGGGTGGCCCTGACAGTCATTAAGGGTCGAGAGTCAGGTTATTTCTTTGTTCTATAAGGTTCTATATATGTTTGTATTTTTGTATTCGGGATTGTGGGAAACGGTATTTGGATCTCTCTGTCTGTACACACAAACTGAAAGATTGACAATAAAGTTGACTTTGACTTGACTTTTGACTTTGACTAAATGTAGTGCAAATTAAGAACTGGAGTTGGAATCTTAATAAGAAATAATGAATTTGAAGGTGCTTGCTTAGGTACAGTAATGATAAGATATACTATGCTATGTTCCATAATCATATACTAGGTCTGGGCGATATGGAGTATAAATAATATCTTGCTATTTTGAGGCTGTATCGCGATATATCGAAATCGCAACATGAATCTTTGACATTAAAACC
>NW_022990112.1:15000-23323 GCF_902827175.1 Gymnodraco acuticeps | reverse complement strand
AATTCACAATTTAAATTTTTCTTTTAAGGATTGACAGAAACCTTCCGCCCCAACCCAGATGTTCAAACTGAGCATTGAATGTAATTAACCTGCTCCATATCTGGGGATAAGATACTGTTTGATGAATGTTGAGATGTTTCTAAATATTGATTTGAATTATAACGGGTAACACAGAATCAGTGGCCAAGGGGCTACTGTGAAACCGAAGAAGTTGACCTGTGATAATTAAACAATTTTGTAATATTTTAACAGACATTAGAGTAACTGAGGTTTGAAATGTAGAAAGAACATATTACAGTTAAAGCTAAAACATAGTAGTGTATTGAGACAGAATTTAATTTAGACAACATCATGTAACTAGCCTGGTAAAGGAGTAAAAGCCATAGACTTTATTGCTTAGGTCATTATGGGGATATACATTTCATCTAAATTTATAATAGAAAGACATTTGATGACAGTTTGTTGGAATTCTGTATTCATTTTTTCAGCGTGATAATATCTAAGCACTGACAGGTAGAAGCAGTATCACCAGGAAATCATTCACTTTGTTAGCATCGTGATTTTGGTTGTTTTTGAATCCATAACATTAGTGTGTTTCTTTACCAGAAACATTAGCAGTTCATATTATATTTGGATTTTAAATAGGATTTCATCTAAAAATAAACACGGATGCTTGTCAGAAATTCAGAGCTATTGAAATATGTTATTTAGTTTACCTAAAGATGTTGAGGTTCTTATTTAGTTGGCACAATCCAAGTATTAAGATTCTGAAGCTGCACTGGCAGATAGGAGGTCTACAATTAATTTGGAAAACCTGTTCACAGACGGCTGTTGTTTCAAGACACCCCACCAAGAGGCTCCAAGTGGGTCAAAACAGCTGAGCGTAGGCTTGAGGGAGTTGTATCAGATTTCTCCACACAGGTCGCTGGCGCCAAAAGGGGGACCCGAGAAGCACGAGGCCGACAGCAGAGTTCGTCTGGCTGAAAGTCATCAGGACAAAGTGGCTCAACCCCAGGCTCTCCGACCCCGACCGAGTGACCCAGCGGACCTCTTATGCCGTCTGCCTGGGAGAAAAGGGGGACAGCTCGTACCACGGGAGCCAGTGTGCGGCGGGGAAACCACCTACTAGGACCAGGGGACGACATCAGGACGGACGTGGCCCTGGCAGACGTGGACTACTCGGAAGCAGCAGACTGGAGGAGCAGGACCCTGGAGACATCTCTACAGCATCGACCCGGAAGCCGCCATCAGCGGGCCGGAGGACGAGGAGGAGGAAGACATCTCTCTAGCAGGCAGCCCAGAAGCTGCTGTCAGCGGATTGGGGGGACAAAGACACGGCAAGCCAGGACGGCACAGGGGACTTGTCGAGGCAGCAGAGGAGTCTACTTTGCTCTGATCAGTTCTACCCGTGAAGGGAAAGCTGCATCTCCCCCTCCCTATTAGCTGTCCTTGTGGGCTATTCCTCCGAGGGGGGGGGGGGTGCTGATGATTCTAGCACTCAGCTACCCCCTCATGGTTCCTTCACTGCCATGGAAAGTGGTGCTCTGTCTCCATGAAGGTTTCAAGTACTCTAAATACCAGCTTCGGATGGATTTACGGACACAGTAGAAAAGAATGACCGTGGGTATATTTCAAAATGCCTTGTCTAAGTTTATCTCTGGAGAAGGAGATAAAAAGGGGGATTTGTAGAGTTATATTTGTATTTATTCATGTTAGCAAACTATGGATAAGCTTAAAATGAGAATAATTTGGGTAAAACTGTGAGCTGGATTTGGGGCCTGTTGACATGTGTTTTTGAGGACAAAGGAAGATGGGGGAAGGTGAGAGCATGTCCTGATTTGCATTCAACTTAGAACGAGCTACAGTGGTTGTGATGTTAAGAGAGGTCCCTTGGGTTTCTCTGGTGCTTATCAACAGTAGCAGTTAAGTGAATACTGTTCAAACAATACCTGTGTTTGTGTTTTATATTGATTTCTCTGTTTTATCCTTTCATAAATGTAAGGACTACAAATGGCTATAAACATTCTGGGCTGGTTGGAGTAAACAGGGTTTTATTGCTCTGTGGGGGAGGTGTAGGTATGCAGGCCTTGAGACCTTTTGTTGTAAAGTGAGCCTGTTTGGTTTCCTGCTGGCCAGCGTTGCGTCTCCCAATGAGATGACCTGAAAAGATGACCAGCTGACCTAACACCAAACCCCTCCTTCTTACTCTGGTATATATCCGGTGGATCCCTGGCGTTCGGTCTCTTCTTCACATGCTGCCTCGAGCGAAAGGATCTCCGCAGCACGCGAACCAGGGCAGGAGTAAGCCGGCATTACTCCTTAAGCATTACAATATAACTGTAATATATCATGTTGTATTGTAATGATTGTATTGCATTGTCATATTGCCATTAAAGTAGATTATTGTTAACGGTTACTTTGTAGATATGGATTCCTTCCTGTATTATAACCAGCTTCATAGGAACGCGCGGAGATTTGAAAAGCGGACCAGTTATCCCTTTAAATCTCCAACAAAATACACCTGAACATCAGCAGGAGAGGACTCTTTAAAGTAGAGACACTACATACTGATATACACCTGATCATCAGCAGGAGAGGACTCTTTAAAGTAGAGACACTACATACTGATATACACCTGAACATCAGCAGGAGAGGACTCTTTAAAGTAGAGACACTACATACTGATATACACCTGAACATCAGCAGGAGAGGACTCTTTAAAGTAGAGACACTACATACTGATATACACCTGATCATCAGCAGGAGAGGACTCTTTAAAGTAGAGACACTACATACTGATATACACCTGAACATCAGCAGGAGAGGACTCTTTAAAGTAGAGACACTACATACTGATATACACCTGATCATCAGCAGGAGAGGACTCTTTAAAGTAGAGACACTACATACTGATATACACCTGAACATCAGCAGGAGAGGACTCTTTAAAGTAGAGACACTACATACGGATACACACCTGAACATCAGCAGGAGAGGACTCTTTAAAGTAGAGACACTACATGCTGATATACACCTGAACATCAGCAGGAGAGGACTCTTTAAAGTAGAGACACTACATACTGATATACACCTGAACTTCAGCAGGAGAGGACTCTTTAAAGTAGAGACACTGTACTTTCACTAAATGAGTTTCTAAAAGCAGCAGTAGTTTAATTTTTAGTAGAATTACTACTTAAACTCAAGCAAAGGATTTCAGTACTTTTTCTACCACTGAAAACACACACACACATCAGAGTTCCCGTTAGAATATTTTTTCTCCGGTCAACATATCCGTTCAAGTTTAAATCTTCCGGACAAAATGAGAAAAGTGCCGGTCAAATGTCTTCTTTGTTATTTATTGTGCTTTAAAACAAATTGATATGATTCGATATTAAACAAACTAATTATAGATTAACTACATTATTCAAAAGTGTACAGTAATTTATAATAACACGGGAATAATAAACGGAGCGCTCTCTCTCCTGACAGCCCGTCAGTATCACGCAGCTCGCAGAACAGTAATGAGTGACCCGACAGTGAAACTAAACATATCTATAACTAGTTACGGTAGTTTGAGAGGTCATTAAAATAGCTGCGTGTGATATTCTAACCTGGTGTGTGTGTGTTTTGTTCCGCTCACCGCTGCATGTGATCATGCAGAGCTGCGTGTCGACTCGTCAGCAGCAGCTGATCTCTCTCTCCCGTCAGATTAGACTTCACTCACGTTTATGTCCATATCGATCAGATCCAGCTAGTTCTAGCTAATGATAGGACTACCTGCTTATTAAAAGACACCTAAACAATAAGCGTCGCTATGCAACCGGTTGAGGCCGCAAAGTATAGCGCAGCATTATGCATTAGTTTACATGCCCACCGGAACCCCGAGGCATTACCAACAGATCAAGGCACAATCAACCCATCCAGGACTCTCTTTCTCCACATTAAGTGTTAGACATTAGAATTGACTATTCTTGTCTGTCACATAAATGGTGCAAGTTGCGCAACTGATGCGGTATTGCGCTAAACGGAAATTATTTTGAACGGACACTTTGACCGGAGAGATTTAGATTTGCCGGTCTTCAGCATATTTTACCGGTCGTAGTCCGGTAATTACCGGCTAACGGGAACTCTGACACACACACACACACACACACACACACACACACACACACACACACACACACACACACACACACACACACACACACACACACACACACACACACACACACACACACACACACACACACACACACACACACAGGGGCTTCCCTCCCTGGTTCCGTCTGAGAGCCTCAGAGATTGTAAATTTTACCTGAACATTTCCAACAAAACACACAGAAACCTTGACCTCCGAAACCCCAGGAGTCTTATATAAGGATACATGTGTGTGTGTGTGTGTGTGTGTGTGTGTGTGTGTGTGTGTGTGTGTGTGTGTGTGTGTGTGTGTGTGTGTGTGTGTGTGTGTGTGTGTGTTCACAGATGTTTTATGGCTCTGCTCGCTGACATTTAAAGGAGAAAGACACTGGAGGCAGGAGGAGGAAGAGAAGGAGACCCTTCCCACCGTAAATCAAAACGCAGACTGCTCTACAACCAAAATGTTCAGGAACAAATCAAAACCTGCCAAAAGACGGAAGAGAAACTGAGTTAAAACAAGAGAGACGAAGAGACATTTCCTCATAGACTTCTATACAATCTGAGGTAATAAAGAGAGAGAGAGAGAAGTAGGAACATTTCCTCATAGACTTCTGTACAATTTAGTGGGAATGCTGATACAGCATTCCCACAATCTGTTATGCTACGAACAAAATTCTTTATTATTCCGCCGGGTTATTTTGCGCCTCTTCTCCTCCCACATTCCACATCGCAGAAACTTCGTTCAAACATCAAAACGTTCAGCTCGGTCGGGAATCGATGGCTATTAATTTTCTCATTCATAACTTTCATAATTCCAGAGATACTTCCCATAATACATCACATTTTTAACATTGAAGTCAATGGAGAAAATCTTCAGACTTCAACAAATCTTCATGCGACTTCAACTGCTAACTGTTCATTCATACTTTCACTCAGAAACCTCATTCTAACTTTAAAATGTCACACATCTTTCTGACATTATTCGTGGAACACAACTTTTAAATCTGATTCGTACTTTTAGAGATATTAAACATTGTTCAGACCTTGGTACAGAGGCCTTCTTCAGATTTTAGAGTGCGTGATGTCACAGCTAGAGTGGAGGACAGATTTAAATGTACCTTCATATTTTCTTTTAAACCTGCCATAACTCCCAAACCCTACATTCCTGAGACATCGTTTTTCATGAAAAACGTAGGAAAACATCTCGTAGCTTGAGAAATAAAAAAAAATTAAGCAAAATGATTAAACAAAATGCCTCTTGAGGGCATGAAGTGACAAAAACGTTCAACATGTCTCCATTAAACCCCATTGTATGTTCAGCCTCATCTTTCCCCACCACAGCAGCCGCACACCTTTAGTTAATCTGCCAAAAAGGCCACATTATTGACCCGAAAGTACACAAAAAGTACACTTCAGATGCTCAGGGTCCTTGACATGCTTCACGCTTTGAAATGTCACCGATATCTGTTACGGTTCTTCCACAAAACGTTCACATGTAACAGATTTATCTCTCATTCAGAACAATGCAAATGCTCTCCTCTCACTGATTACTACACATCACCATGGAAACCTTTGATCTCTGGACACCTCGTTAGCTCAAATATAAACACCTGTGTAATGGAACACGATGATGTCATCACTCCAACTGACATGCTCAGAGCAGCAGCCTTCAGACTTCAGGTTAACGGTCCTGCCCTCAACAGCTCTACGTCAATTATGGGATGTCATCATATGCCGTTTCCATGGAAACGCATTCCCTCGCCATGAAACACGATGTCGCTGTAACTCCAATGGATACGGTCCGATCGCCCCCCAAACTTCGCTTGTATATCACCGGTCCATGCCTCAACAGCTCTACGCCAAATCTGAGATCTCACGGAAACACATCCCTCGCCATAAAACCACCTACTACTCTCAGTTAATCCACTCTGGCTCCGGAAACCCCAAAACAATCTTCTCCACAATAAACAAACTCCTCAGCCCCCTGGACACGACCACGCAGTCATTCACAGTCGACAAATGCAGCTCTTTTCTCACATTTCTTCAAAGCAAATAGACAACATTTACAGCAGCTTAACCACTACCACACCAGCTCTCCCTCAAGCCACCTGCCCCCCCTTATCCTGCCAACCCCTGTCCCAGTTCTCCCCTGTCTCCCCTACTGACCTCTCTGATCTCCTCACAGGAATGAAAACTGCCACCTGCACCCTGGACCCCATCCCCTCCAGCTTTGTTAAGGCCTGCCTTCCTACTCTCTCTTCACTCATCACTACAACAATCAACTCCTCCCTGTCTTCTGGCACCGTCCCACCGTCCCTCAAAATAGCTGCCATCACCCCTATTCTGAAAAAACCAGGACTAAACCCTGAGAACCCTAATAACTTCAGACCAATCTGGAACCTACCCTTTCTGTCAAAAGTTCTGGAACGCGCTGTAGCGTCACAACCCAAGCATCATCTCTCTGCCAATAACCTCTATCAAACTTTTCAATCCGGATTCCGCTCAAACCACAGCACCGAAACCGCACTCCTCAAAATCACAAATGACCTTCTCCTCTCCTCCGACGCCGGTAACCTCAACATCCTCTTCCTCCTTGACCTCAGCACTGCCTTCGACACCATCAATCACTCCATCCTCCTCACCCGTCTTGAAACCACCTTCAACATCACCGGCACTGCCCTCTCTTGGTTCACTTCATACCTCTCTGACAGAAACCAGTTCATCTACATCAATAACTGCAAATCCCCCACCGCTCCCCTCCCCAAGGTTCGGTTCTCGGCCCCCTCCTCTTCATCCTTTACCTGCTTCCCCTTGGTCACTTAATCCGCCGTCATGGACTTTAATTCCACTGCTTTGCCGACGACATCCAGCTTCTCATCTCCACCAAGTCCATCTCCATCCTGACAAACTGCATCACTGAAATCCTGGCTCCAACTCAACTTCCTGAAACTCAACTGCGATAAATCTGAGATAATAATCATTGGACCAAAAAAGCTCACCACACCTATCCATAACTTCACCCTCACCATAGACGGCTTCCCAGTTCAAACCTCCCCTCACATCCGGAACTAGGCATCCTATTTGACCAAACCCTCTCCTACAACCGATACATCAAACAGATCACCAAGACAGCCCTCTTCCACCTCACAAACATCGCCCGTCTACGTCCATCCCTCTCCCCCACTGCTGCAGAAACCCTCATCCAAAACTTCATCACCTCCCGTCTGGACTATTGCAATAGCCTCCTCTACGGTTCACCTGCAAAAATCCTCAACAAACTTCAATACATCCAGAACTCCGCCGCCCGTCTCCTCCCAGACCCGAATCCGTGAACACATCACCCCCGTCCTCATCAAGCTCCACTGGCTCCCCATCCCCAGAGAATCCAGTACCAAATCCTCCTGATGACAAAGCCCTCCATAACCTGTCCCATCCTACCTGACTGACCTCCTCCACAGACACACTCCCACTCGCTCCCTCCGCTCTGCTGCTGCCAACCTCCTGCCCCCCCCCCACCCGGACCACCCTCAAGTCCTGGGGTGGCAGAGCCTTCTCCGTTGCTGCACCCACCCTCTGGAGCTCACTGCCCCAACCCATCAGAGACTCTTCCTCCCTCACAGCATTCAAAACATCACTCAAAACCCACCTGTTTAACACTGCATTCAACCACTGACCCCCCCCCCCCCCCCCTATTTTCTGTTTTGTTGTTTGTTATTCTCTGTCAAAGCGTCTTTGAGTTTCCTGAAAAGCGCGATACAAGTCTCAGGTATTTATTATTATTAAAACACGATGTTGTCGTAACGCCTATGAAAAGGGTCAAAACAGCACCACACTTCAGATAATGGTTAACGGTCCTGCCCTCAACAGCTCTACGTCAATTATGGGGTGTCATCATATGCCGTTTCCATGGAAACGCATCCCTCGTAATAAAAGACGATGTCGCTATACATTAACTCCCATGAAAATGTTCAAAGAGTGCTCAAACTTCACATGTGTGCCAACAGTCCAGCTGTGACGACATCTATGGGACAGTTTTGAGATTTCTTCAAATGCCGTTGCCATGGCAACACAATGCTCGCCATGAAACACGGTTTTCTCATAACTTCAGTGAAAATGCTCCAAACGGCCCAGAACTTCACAGGTTTGGTAACGATGCAGCCATCAACTCATCTAAGCGTAGTATGGG
>NW_022990112.1:0-10000 GCF_902827175.1 Gymnodraco acuticeps | reverse complement strand
ACTTAGACCCTCCCATCCTACACCTGGATAATCCTCAACTACACCTAGAACATCCTCAACTACACCTAGAACATCTTCAATTAACTTAGAACCTCCCATTCTACACCTGGAACATCTTCAAATACACCTAGAACCTCTCAAACTACACCTAGAACATCTTCAATTAACTTAGACCCTCCCATCCTACACCTGGATAATCCTCAATTACACCTAGAACATCCTCAACTACACATAGAACATCTTCAATTAACTTAGAACCTCCCATTCTACACCTAGAAAATCCTCAACTACACCTAGAACATCTTCAATTAACTTAGAACCTCCCAACATACACCTGGAACATCTTCAATTAACTTAGAACCTCCCATTCTACACCTGGCATATCTTCAATTAACCTAGAACCTCCCAACATACACCTGGAACATCTTCAATTAACTTAGAACCTCCCAAACTACACCTGGAACATCTTCAATTAGCTTAGAACCTCCCAACATACACCTGGAACATCTTCAATTAACTTAGAACATCCCAACATACACCTGGAACATCTTCAATTAACTTAGAACCTCCCAAACTACACCTGGAACATCTTCAATTAGCTTAGAACCTCCCAACATACACCTGGAACATCTTCAATTAACTTAGAACATCCCAACATACACCTGGAACATCTTCAATTAACTTAGAACCTCCCATTCTACACCTGGAACATCTACAATTAACCTAGAACCTCCCAAACTACACCTGGAATATCTTCAATTAACTTAGAACCTCCCAAACTACACCTGGAACATCTTCAATTAGCCTAGAACCTCCCAACATACACCTGGAACATCTTCAATTAACTTAGAACATCCCAACATACACCTGGAACATCTTCAATTAACTTAGAACCTCCCATTCTACACCTGGAACATCTACAATTAACCTAGAAAATCCTCAACTACACCTAGAACATCTTCAATTAACTTAGAACCTCCCAACATACACCTGGAACATCTTCAATTAACTTAGAACCTCCCAAACTACACCTGGAATATCTTCAATTAACTTAGAACCTCCCAAACTACACCTGGAACATCTTCAATTAACCTTAAATTAACCTCCTCCAGGATCTTTAGAATCTCCTCAAATATTTCTGGAATTTGCAAGGAACCTCCATGACCCCTGGCATATTTTTGCCTCCTCAACTACACCTAGAACAACTTCAAGTACACCTGGAACCTCCTCAACTACACCTGGAACATCCTCAAGTACACCTAGAACATCTTCAATTAACCAAGAACAACTACAACTTCCTCAAATACTCTCAGAACCAATTCAGGTGCTCATTGAACCTCCTTAAGTACAACTAGAACCTCCTCAATGACCACTGACCTTGGTGACCTTCTCAAATGCACAAGGAACATCCTTAACATCTTCAAATACACCTAGAACCTCTCCAACTACACCTGGAACATCTTCAAATACACCTAGAACCTCTCAAACTACACCTGGAACATCTTCAAATACACCTAGAACCTCTCAAACTACACCTGGAACATCTTCAAATACACCTAGAACCTCTCAAACTACACCTGGAACATCTTCAAATACACATAGAACCTCTCAAAATACACCTGGAACATCTTCAAATACACCTAGAACCTCTCAAACTACACCTGGAACATCTTCAAATACACCTAGAACCTCTCAAACTACACCTGGAACATCTTCAAATACACATAGAACCTCCCAAACTACACCTGGAACATCTTCAAATACACATAGAACCTCCCAAACTACACCTGGAACATCTTAAAATACACCTAGAACCTCCCAAACTACACCTAGAACTTCTTCAAATACACCTATAACATCTCAAACTACACCTGGAACATCTTCAAATACACCTAGAACCTCTCAAACTACACCTGGAACATATTCAAATACACCTAGAACCTCCCAAACTACACCTGGAACATCTTCAAATACACCTAGAACCTCCCAAACTACACCTGGAACATCTTCAAATACACCTAGAACATCCTCAACTACACCTGGAACATCCTCAAGTACACCTAGAACATCTTCAATTAACCAAGAACAACTACAACTTCCTCAAATACTCTCAGAACCAATTCAGGTGCTCATTGAACCTCCTTAAGTACAAATAGAACCTCCTCAATGACCACTGACCTTGGTGACCTTCTCAAATGCACAAGGAACATCCTTAACATCTTCAAATACACCTAGAACCTCTCCAACTACACCTGGAACATCTTCAAATACACCTAGAACCTCTCAAACTACACCTGGAACATCTTCAAATACACCTAGAACCTCTCAAACTACACCTGGAACATCTTCAAATACACATAGAACGTCTCAAACTACACCTGGAACATCTTCAAATACACCTAGAACCTCTCAAACTACACCTGGAACATCTTCAAATACACCTAGAACCTCTCAAACTACACCTGGAACATCTTCAAATACACATAGAACCTCCCAAACTACACCTGGAACATCTTCAAATACACATAGAACCTCTCAAACTACACCTGGAACATCTTCAAATACACCTAGAACCTCCCAAACTACACCTGGAACATCTTCAAATACACCTAGAACATCTCAAACTACACCTGGAACATCTTCAAATACACCTAGAACCTCTCAAACTACACCTGGAACATATTCAAATACACCTAGAACCTCCCAAACTACACCTGGAACATCTTCAAATACACCTAGAACCTCCCAAACTACACCTGGAACATCTTCAAATACACCTAGAACATCCTCAACTACACCTAGAACATCTTCAATTAACTTAGAACCTCCCATTCTACACCTGGAACATCTTCAAATACACCTAGAACCTCCCAAACTACACCTGGAACATCTTCAAATACACCTAGAACCTCTCAAACTACACCTGGAACATCTTCAAATACACCTAGAACCTCCCAAACTACACCTGGAACATTATTCAAATACACCTAGAACCTCCCAAACTATACCTGGAACATCTTCAAATACACCTAGAACCTCTCCAACTACACCTGGAACATCTTCAAATACACCTAGAACCTCCCAAACTACACCTGGAACATCTTCAAATACACCTAGCACCTCCCAAACTACACCTGGAACATCCTCAACTACACCTAGAACTTCTTCAATTAACTTAGAACCTCTCAAGCTACACCTGGAACATCTTCAAATACACCTAGAACATCCTCAACTACACATAGAACATCTTCAAATACACCTAGAACATCCTCAACTACACCTAGAACATCTTCAAATACACCTAGAACCTCCCATTCGACACCTGGAACATCTTCAAATACACCTAGAACCTCCCAAACTACACCTGGAACATCTTCAAATACACCTAGAACCTCCCATTCTACACCTGGAACATCTTCAAATACACCTAGAACCTCCCAAACTACACCTGGAACATATTCAAATACACCTAGAACCTCCCATTCTACACCTGGAACATCTTCAAATACACCTAGAACCTCCCAAACTACACCTGGAACATCTTCAAATATACCTAGAACCTCCTAAACTACACCTGGAACATCTTCAAATACACCTAGAACCTCCCAAACTACACCTGGAACATCTTCAAATACACCTAGAACCTCTCAAACTACACCTGGAACATCTTCAAATACACCTAGAACCTCCCAAACTACACCTGGAACATCTTCAAATACACCTAGAACCTCTCAAACTACACCTGGAACATCTTCAAATACACCTAGAACCTCCCAAACTACACCTGGAACATATTCAAATACACCTAGAACCTCTCAAACTACACCTGGAACATCTTCAAATACACCTAAAACCTCCCAAACTATACCTGGAACATCTTCAAATACACCTAGAGCCTCCCAAACTACACCTGGAACATCTTCAAATACACCTAGAACCTCTCAAACTACACCTGGAACATATTCAAATACACCTAGAACCTCCCAAACTACACCTGGAACATATTCAAATACACCTAAAACCTCCCAAACTATACCTGGAACATCTTCAAATACACCTAGAGCCTCCCAAACTACACCTGGAACATCTTCAAATACACCTAGAACCTCTCAAACTACACCTGGAACATATTCAAATACACCTAGAACCTCCCAAACTACACCTGGAACATATTCAAATACACCTAGAACCTCTCAAACTACACCTGGAGCATCTTCAAATACACCTAGAACCTCCCAAACTACACCTGGAACATCTTCAAATATACCTAGAACCTCCTAAACTACACCTGGAACATCTTCAAATACACCTAGAACCTCCCAAACTACACCTGGAACATCTTCAAATACACCTAGAACCTCCCAAACTACACCTGGAACATCTTCAAATACACCTAGAACCTCCCAAACTACACCTGGAACATCTTCAAATACACCTAGAACCTCCCAAACTACACCTGGATCATCTTCAAATACACCTAGAACATCTTCAATTAACTTAGAACCTCCCATTCTACACCTGGAACATCTTCAAATACACCTAGAACCTCCCAAACTACACCTGGAACATCTTCAAATACACCTAGAACCTCCCAAACTACACCTGGAACATATTCAAATACACCTAGAACCTCCCAAACTATACCTGGAACATCTTCAAATACACCTAGAACCTCTCAAACTACACCTGGAACATCTTCAAATACACCTAGAACCTCCCAAACTACACCTGGAACATCTTCAAATACACCTAGCACCTCCCAAACTACACCTGGAACATCCTCAACTACACCTGGAACATCTTCAAATATACCTAGAACCTCCTAAACTACACCTGGAACATCTTCAAATACACCTAGAACCTCCCAAACTACACCTGGAACATCTTCAAATACACCTAGAACCTCTCAAACTACACCTGGAACATCTTCAAATACACCTAGAACCTCCCAAACTACACCTGGAACATCTTCAAATACACCTAGAACCTCTCAAACTACACCTGGAACATCTTCAATTAACTTAGAACCTCTCAAACTACACCTGGAACATCTTCAAATACACATAGAACCTCCCAAACTACACCTGGAACATCTTCAATTAACTTAGAACCTCTCAAACTACACCTGGAACATCTTCAAATACACCTAGAACCTCCCAAACTACACCTGGAACATCTTCAAATACACCTAGAACCTCTCAAACTACACCTGGAACATCTTCAAATACACCTAGAACCTGCTCAAGTACAACTACAACTTCCTCAAATACTCTCAGTACACAAGAAACCTCCTCAAAGACCACAGTGACCTTCTCAAAAGCACAAGGTACCCCCTCCGGGATCTTTAGAACCTCCTCAAATACACCTGGAACCTCCTCAACATCCTGAAGTACACCTAGAACACTATGAAGTACACCTAGAACACTATGAATTACACCTAGAACACTATGAAGTACACCTAGAACACTATGAAGTACACCTAGAACACTATGAAGTACACAAGGAACACTATGAAGAACACCTAGAACACTATGAAGTACACCTAGAACACTATGAAGTACACCTAGAACACTATGAAGTACACCTAGAACACCATGAAGAACACAAGGAACACTATGAAGTACACCTAGAACACTATGAAGAACACCTAGAACACTATGAAGAACACCTAGAACACTATGAAGTACACCTAGAACACTATGAAGTACACCTAGAACACTATGAAGAACACCTAGAACACTATGAAGTACACCTAGAACACTATGAAGAACACCTAGAACACTATGAAGAACACCTAGGACACATAGGACACTATGAAGAACACCTAGAACACTATGAAGTACACCTAGAACACTATGAAGTACACCTAGAACACTATGAAGAACACCTAGAACACTATGAAGAACACCTAGAACACTATGAAGAACACCTAGAACACTATGAAGTACACCTAGAACACTATGAAGTACACCTAGAACACTATGAAGTACACCTAGAACACTATGAAGAACACCTAGAACACTATGAAGAACACCTAGAACACTATGAAGTACACCTAGAACACTATGAAGTACACAAGGAACACTATGAAGTACACCTAGAACACTATGAAGAACACCTAGAACACTATGAAGAACACCTAGAACACTATGAAGAACACAAGGAACACTATGAAGTACACCTAGAACACTATGAAGAACACCTAGAACACTATGAAGTACACCTAGAACACTATGAAGAACACCTAGAACACTATGAAGAACACCTAGAACACTATGAAGTACACCTAGAACACTATGAAGAACACAAGGAACACTATGAAGTACACCTAGAACACTATGAAGAACACCTAGAACACTATGAAGAACACCTAGAACACTATGAAGAACACCTAGAACACTATGAAGTACACCTAGAACACTATGAAGTACACCTAGAACACTATCAAGAACACCTAGAACACTATGAAGAACACCTAGAACACTATGAAGAACACCTAGGACACTATGAAGTACACCTAGAACACTATGAAGAACACCTAGAACACTATGAAGAACACCTAGAACACTATGAAGAACACCTAGAACACTATGAAGTACACCTAGAACACTATGAAGTACACCTAGAACACTATGAAGAACACCTAGAACACTATGAAGTACACCTAGAACACTATGAAGAACACCTAGAACACTATGAAGTACACCTAGAACACTATGAAGAACACCTAGAACACTATGAAGAACACCTAGAACACTATGAAGTACACCTAGAACACTATGAAGAACACCTAGAACACTATGAAGTACACCTAGAACACTATGAAGTACACCTAGACCACTATGAAGTACACCTAGAACACTATGAAGAACACCTAGAACACTATGAAGTACACCTAGAACACTATGAAGTACACCTAGAACACTATGAAGAACACCTAGAACACTATGAAGAACACCTAGAACACTATGAAGCACACCTAGAACACTATGAAGAACACCTAGACCACTATGAAGTACACCTAGAACACTATGAAGAACACCTAGAACACTATGAAGAACACCTAGAACACTATGAAGTACACCTAGAACACTATGAAGAACACCTAGAACACTATGAAGTACACCTAGAACACTATGAAGTACACCGAGAACACTATGAAGTACACCTAGAACACTATGAAGTACACCTAGAACACTATGAAGAACACCTAGAACACTATGAAGAACACCTAGAACACTATGAAGAACACCTAGAACACTATGAAGAACACCTAGAACACTATGAAGTACACCTAGAACACTATGAAGAACACCTAGAACACTGAAGTACACCTAGAACACTATGAAGAACACCTAGAACACTATGAAGAACACCTAGAACACTATGAAGTACACCTAGAACACTATGAAGAACACCTAGAACACTATGAAGAACACCTAGAACACTATGAAGTACACCTAGAACACTATGAAGAACACCTAGAACACTATGAAGTACACAAGGAACATCCTCAGGTAAAACTAGAACTGCTTGAAGTCAAGTTGTTTTGGCCCATTAGTGTTTTCATACCTGCATGGTTTCTGAAGCTGCTGCACCTGTGGGCCTCCGCACTGACAGGTATCTAATATCTATATATATCACATGTAGATACAGTGAGGAGAGTTTGGGGCCCTTCTTGGTCTCTAGAGGAGGAAGAGGAGCAGAGGAAGCAGAGGGAAGGAGCTGCAGAGGAAGCAGAGAGGAGTTTACTCTACAGGAGCCCGGAGAGGACAAACACAGCTTTGCTTTAATTCCTCACTTTGTAAATACAACACCGTCTCACCTCCTCCTCTTCATCATCACTCTTCCTCACACCTCCTCCTCTTCATCATCACTCTTCCTCACACCTCCTCACTCCTCCTGAAAGTACAGAGGGAGCAACGTTAATAATCAATCAACAGTATCGTGTTTATAACGAAACGAGAGACGCTGCTCCTTTAAAAAGTCCTGAGAATTTTTTTTATGAAAGAGTAGAAAACACAGAATGAGTGTGTGTGTGTGTGTGTGTGTGTGTGTGTGTGTGTGTGTGTGTGTGTGTGTGTGTGTGTGTGTGTGTGTGTGTGTGTGTGTGTGTGTGTGTGTGTGTGTGTGTGTGTGTGTGTGTGTGTGTGTGTGTGTGTGTGTGAGAGAGAAGGGTCCACTGGGAGAGCTGAGTCACTTTTCTCCTCCAGGTCTGGGAAACACATCGGAACTGACAGCCGCCGCAGACAAAAGACCCTCACACACACACACACACACACACACACACACACACACACACACACACACACACACACCACACACACACACACACACACACGCACTCACACACACACCACACACACACACACGCACTCTGCGGGATGAATGGGGAAAGTCTGAGAGAAAAATTGTCATTGGAAACAGAGAGAGAGGTTTGGAAAGGAAAGAAGAAGCAGAGGAAATGAAGAGAAAGGCCTTCATCATCATCATCATCATCACACACACACACACACACACACACAGTATAGGATTATATATATTCAACTAACATTATATAAACAAATGTTACCACCTTTATATTTACGTAAGGCTCTTCAACGTAGACTCAACACACACACACACACACACACACACACACGTGTTTATCAGCTGTAAATGAGTTTGATGACAGCGAGGAAGGTGAGGAAGAGGACGAAGACGGGTCTCCGTTTGCAGCTCGTTTACACCTGAACACCTGTGAGGAGAGTGTGTTCAGGTGGGTGTAAAGCAACGTTTCTGCAGATGCATTTACAGCCTGTGTGCAGGGGAAGTGTGTGTGTGTGTGTGTGTGTGTGTGTGTGTGTGTGGTGTGTGTGTGTGTGTGTGTGTGTGTGTGTGTGTGTGCGTGCGTGTGTGCGTGTGTGTGTGGAGGTGAATTGAACTGGGATAGACGGGTGGTGACAGTTTGACCACCCCCAAGTTCCTACTGTACAGAAACACACACACGTTTTTGTAAACATAACAAATATCCTGCCTGTGTGTGTGTGTGTGTGTGTGTGTGTGTGTGTGTGTGTGTGTGTGTGTGTGTGTGTGTGTGTGTGTGTGTTTGGTTCTTCTCTTGGACGCGGGACTTGTTGACAGCTAGGATTTATAACGGACCAATCAGGGAGCCCCTCATGTCAACAAACGGCCAATTAGAGGCTTCGGTTGATTTATTACGCAGCACCTGTCCTCACCTCGGCCAATAAGATGTCAGTGTGTGTGTGTGTGCGTGTGTGTGTGTTCCTGTTTTGGTGTCTTTTAGGGATTGTTTTGGCACTTTCCATGATGTCTTTCAGACTCTTTGTGGTATGTAGTCACGTCTTCTCATTAAGAGGACTCTGCTGTCTTTAAGGGATTGTTTGGGTCTTTGGTGTTTTAACCACTTTCTTGGTGTCTTTTAGTTTAGGTATGTTTCCTGTCTTTCAGAAGGTTTCTTTTTGTCTTTTAGGGAATTCTTTGCTGTGTGTTTATGATTGATTGTTGCCGTCTTTCAGCTGGTTTTCTTGGGGATGTTCTGGTGTTTTAACCACTTGTTCCGGTGTCCTGGGTCACACTCTTTCATTCAGACTTCTGCTGCCGTCTTAAAACTGTTGTTGTTTTGTTCTTTTCTCTGAATAACTGAATATGTCGTTGATGTGAAACTCACTGTGATCAGCTCAGTCTGAACCAAAGTGATTTCTGGGAGTCTCCCTCGCTGCAGAGAAACAGGAAACGTGGTTTTGCACATCTGTGTTTCATAAGAAGCTTGGACTCGTGATTCACCCTCATCAGAGAGACTCGTCTGATCTGTGGAGCGCCTCACTTTGATCCGTCTGCAAACGCCAGGAAGCCTGAACTCAGACGGATTATAACACATTTTAAACTAAGATATTAATTAAGAAATAAGTACAACAAAATATATATAAAAACCTAAGATGTTAATTAATGAATAAATAAAGAAATACAAACAAATATAAATGAATTGGACAGAGGTCGG